>NC_030809.1:54426554-54729584 GCF_001704415.2 Capra hircus | reverse complement strand
ATGGATGGAGAGAAAAGATGAAAATATGAATAAAAAACATAGAGAATATTAAAACAAAGTAAATATTTTGAGGGAGAATCAAAACACTCTCTGCTATGAAATCTGAGTGCTTTAAAGTCAGTTCTTTTTCTCCTATAACCTTATCCTCAATTATTTT
Organism: Capra hircus; assembly: GCF_001704415.2. Lineage (NCBI taxonomy): Eukaryota > Metazoa > Chordata > Mammalia > Artiodactyla > Bovidae > Capra > Capra hircus. The sequence continues at coordinate 54,729,427 of NC_030809.1, read as the reverse complement.
CTTGCTCGTTAGGTTATTATTTATATATATTATCCAGGCTTTTTTGATATTTGCATTCTGTGCTCTATAATTCTTAAGATGTTTAATATTCATACCATATTTTAAATGAATTAATAGTCACTATTGGCCTTGTTATCATAACTTCCATTCCTCATTTTTTAAGTAATCAGATAATATATAGATTTTGAAATGTATACTTAAAAATATTCCATTATGTCAAAAGTTTTTGTTATACCAGCTTTCTCAAGTTAGAGTGTCTGCATGTTGCATTAATATTTGCCATAACCTTGGCTTGTGGTGATGTACTTGAGTCATGATTTCCTTTCGAATTTTGTAGATTGCTCCACTGTCTTCTGGCATTAATAATGATTTAGATAATTTTGAAGTTAACTTTTTCCCTATTGTCCCAACCTTTTCCCTATTAAGACAATGATTTTTTTTCTGCAACTATGACTGAAGAATTATTTCTTTAAAGTTGAATAGATTAATAAAATAATATAACTCTTTCAGAATTTTCTAAATCAAAATTCCCGGAAGTATTTATTTTTTCCAGCAAGGGAAAACTTCTAGAATTGCAACAGTGAATTTGTATATTTCAAATCTGCTGGATTCTAGTACTTCTCTTTATCCTAAAATGTAGAGATATCAAATATTCATGTTACATGACTTTTAATTTCACATCTTTTGTACCTTTCTCATTGCTCTAACCTATTCATCTTTTCCTAGCATTTTGATTAGGAATAGCTAAGTCTTTTTTTTTTTTTTGAAATAACTTGATTTTTAGTGGTGCCTCTTCTGTTTGTTCCTTATTTTTTAATTAATAGTGGTGCTAATGGTAAAGGGGCTTCCCTGGTGGCTCAGCTATAAAGAATCTGCCTGCAACGTGGCAGACACACAGAGGAGAATGCCACGGGAAATAGAAACAGAGGTTGGAGTTATGCTGTCATGGAAGAAGCCAAAGAATACCTGGGTTCGATCCCTCAGTTGGGAAGATTCCCTGGAAAAGGGAACACTACCCACACCTGCCTGCTGATGTAGGAGACATAAGAGACACAGGTTCAATCCCTGGGTCATGGAGGAAGGCATGGCAACGCACTCCAATACTCTTGCCTGGAGAATGCCATGGACAGAGGAGACTGGCAGACTACAGTCCATAGTATCTCAGAGTCAGACATGACTGAAGTGACTGAGCATGCACACAAATGACTTTTTCAGTTTATATCATTTGGCCTTTAATTCTCCTTTCAGTTTTTATGCTTCTTGTTATATTGAATTTAATATTCATTAATTTATTCTGCAACATGAATAAATTATGACAAAATTTCTATTATTCCAAGAGAAACAGTTTTACAAATTTTGAACTTTGTCTTTTGCATAGTAATTGTGAATGTGCACTTAATCTAGTATGTGTTCAGAGTTGTATAAATAGGTCTTTGAATTTTTTTCATTCTCAGTGGCTTCACCTTGCATGACATTATATCTATTCTAATATGTGTAGGATTTGATTTAATTTTCACAGAATAAGATTTCAGTTTTTTCTCTTCCCTTCAACCTAGTCATAAAGGCTATAAGCAGTCATTTTATTCACTTTGTTTCTAATCTGAGCTAATGGTGGATATGGAAGTAGAAGAAGGACAAGAGGAGAGGAAGGATCAAAATTTCATTATCAGTCAGTTCAGTTCAATTGTATCTGACTCTTTGTGACCCCATGAACTGCAACACGCCAGGCCTCCCTGTCCATCACCAACTCCCGGAGTTCACCCAAACCCATGTCCATTGTGTCGGTGATGCCATCTAACCATCTCATCCTCCGTCGTCCCCTTCTCCTCCTGCCCTCAATCTTTCCCAGCATCAGGGTCTTTTCGAATGAGTCAGCTCTTCGCATCAAGTATGGGAGTTTTAGCTTCAACATCAGTCACTCCAATGAACACCCAGGACTGATCTCCTTTAGATTGGACTGGTTGGATCTCCTTGCAGTCCAAGGGACTCTCAAGAGTCTTCTCCAACACCACAGTTCAAAAGAATCAATTCTTCGGTGCTCAGCTTTCATTATAGTCCAACTCTCACATCCATACATGACTACTGGAAAAACCATAGCCTTGACTAGATGGACCTTTGTTGGCAAAGTAATGTCTCTAATCTCTTCTGAAATGTTACATATATCATACTTAGGTTTTGTTCGACTCCTGTATGAATACTGTTCCCGCAATGAGATGTCTCTGGATTTTGAATTACCTCTTCACTTCAGTGTGCAGAAACAAGGTCTTTAGATTATTTTTTATACCAGGTTGTCAATTTTGTTTTTTTTCTTAAACTATGTCTTCTTCCCCATGTCAATTTTTGCTACTGCTAGATCAGAAAGGAAAAAAAAAAAAATAGATGTAAGGATACCTTATCACATTTTTAAGTTATGACAAACTGTTCTCCAAAGGGATTGTATAATTTCTACTCTCACTAAAAATATATGAGAATTTACCTTCTCCTTATTCTAACAACACTCAGCATTTTCAGAATTTTTGTTTTACAATTCTGTGTGTGTTCAGTGATACCATATTGTGGAATTAATGTGTACTTTGCTGGTTACTGGGGCTTCCCTGGTAGGTCAGTTAGTAAAGAATCCACCTGCAATGTAGGAGACCCCGGTTCGATTCCTGGGTTGTAAAGGTCCACTGGAGAAGGGATAGGCTGCCCACTCCAGTATTCTTGGGCTTCCCTAGTGGCTCAGGCAGTAAAGAATCTGTCTGCAATGTGGGAGATTCAGGTTCGATCCCTGAGTCAGGAAGATCGCCTTGAGAAGGAAATGGCTACCCACTCTATTTTTCCTCCTTGGAGAATTCCACGGATAGAGGAGCCTAGAAGGCTATAGTCCATGAAGTCATAAATAGTTGGACATAACTGAGCCACTATTACTTTAACTTTGCTTGCTGCAAACTAATAAATTTGAATATATCTAATAGTTTTATGGTTTATTTGTATATCCTCCTCTGTCAAAAATCCTTTCACAAATTGTATGTATTAATTGTTTTAGTAGGTTAACTTTTTCTAATGGATGTGCTACATTTCTCAGTATATTATGGATACAGAGATCAACTTTTTCACCTTTTTATACTGTTCTTTAATGAATATGATTATTAATTTAAACATTATCTCATATTTATCAATATTTTATTTATAATTTATACTTTTGTATATTGTTTAGGAAATCCTATCTTGAAATTTTAAATGAAATGTTTTGTAATATCATTTTTTAAGTATATACTTTCTTTTTTTTGCCTTTAAGCTATTAATTTTCCTGGAATTTAATTTTCTATATAGGTAGAGTAGTAAGTTGAATTATGGCCTCTTAAAAGTATATGTGAAAATTCTAATCCCTGAAACCTGTGAATCTGACCTTTTTTTGAGAAAGATTCTGTGCGCATATAGTTAAGGATCTTGAGATCATTCTGGATTTCTTTGATCCTTAAATTCAATTATGTGTCTTTATAAGAGAAAGAAAAAAAAAGAGATAGAGAGAGTGGACATGCAGAGGGGAATGCCAAGAGAAATAGAGGTTGGAGTTATGCCCTTACAGCCAAAGAACACCCGGAACCAACAGGAGATGCAAAAGAAAGGAAAAATTCTTCCCTAGAGCATGCAGACAAGTATGCCTCTGCCAATACTTCTGTGAGAGAATACATTTCTCTTATTTTAAGCCACCAAGTTTGTGGTGATTGGTTATGACAGCCATAGGAAACTCATAGATGCCGAATACACCAACATCGTTATTGAAAAATTTACCTTTTCTTATATGTATTGACAGCTATCAAACATCAGATTCCTTATATACTTGAATCTCTTCCTATTCTATCCAATACTCTCTAGCCTTCCTGAGGGTAAGAAACACTTGTAAAAAGTTAAATCCCAGGAATTCAGGCCCACCTTAAGACAGAAATTTAATCATAATCATATAAGACTATAGAATTTTCTGCTCTACCATATCTTACCAGGGTTCCCCAGTGTCTCAGCTGGTAAAGAATCTGCCTGCAATGCAGGAGACTCTGGTTTGATACCTGAGTCGAGACGATCCCCTGGAAAAGGGGTAGGCTACCCTTTCCAGTATTCTTGGGCTTCCCTGGAAGCTTACAAGATAAAGAATCTGCCTGCAATGTAGGAGACCTGGGTTTGATCCCAGGGTTGGGAAGATCCCCTGGAGGAGGGCATGGCAACACACTCCAGTATTCTTGCCTGGAGAATCCCCATGGACAGAGGTACCTGGTGGGCTACAGAGGTGCCTGGCAGGGCTACAGTCCGTGGGGTCACAAAAAGTTGGACACAACTGAGCAATTAAGCACAGTACAGCATACCTTACTTACCACTACATCAACATAACTGAAAAACCCCCTGGTAAAATCTGTTTCTGCCTTTTCCAGCTTCCAGAAGTAGCCTATATTTCTTGGCTCAGAGCCACTTTCTTCATCTTCAAAGCCAGCATGGGAACATAGTTTTCTCTCCTCAGTAAATTTGTAATAGCAGGCAACTTCTTTAACCTGACAAAGAATGTTTATAAGAAACCTACCATGAAAATCACACATCAAGGATGTTTTCTCTCATCACTGTTATCCAATATTGTGCTGTATTTACTAGCTAATACAGTAAGACAGGCAAAGAAAATAAAAGTATACAAATTGGGAAGGAAAAAATAAGACTGTCTTTTTTCATAGATGACATGATGTCTATGTACAAAATTCCATAGGACTGACCAAAAAAACCCCCCACAACTCTCCTATGACTAATAAGATAATTATAGTAATGTCATAAGAAACAATATTGGATATATAATAGTTGTTGCCCAATGATGTCTATGTCTTATTCCTTGGAAGATGATTGTTACCTACATGTTACCTTCCATGACAAAAAGGACATTGAAAATATAACAAGTGAGCCACATTAGTGTAGTGTAAGATTTTAGTTACTGGGAAAACGAAGTGTGCCTTTTATGAGAACTCTCTGTACTATCTTTGCAATTTTTCTGTAAACCTAAAACTGATCTAAAAACAAAGTGTATTAAAAAACATAGATTCTTTAGAACACTTGAATTCTAGTTGCATTATATTTCTTTATTTCTAAAAAAAATATTATTGGCTTTATTCTTGTTTAGTTATTACCACATATTTACTTAACTTTTATATTTGTTTCTACATATGTTTCAAACTTTTGATCTGAAATCAACTTTCTTCTGTTGATATATATTATTTATATTAGAATTACCTTTAAGGATAGTCAGCTTACTTCACACTTTCTCATGTCATCCTTCTGTGAAATGTTTTAATTTCATTTCATGAATGTGTCTTTGTTGCATATGGCATTTTATATTGCTATGTATTTCTTTTATACATTCTACTTCTTTCTATGTTCTACTGTTGCTTTTGTAAAGTCAACCATCAGTCTAATTGCCACTTATTTGAAGAACATCTAACTGCCCTGGGAGATTTTAAAATCTTTTATTTGTTTTGGAGGTTTCAATTTGAATGGGAAACATCTATTATGAATTTCTTCTCAGATATTCTGCATGGAAATTTTTTTGTCTTGATGCATCTCTAGCTTATTTTCTTTCCATTAGTTCTGGAAATTTTTCTGCCATTATCTCTTCAAATATTGCCTTAGGCCTACCCTCTTTTTCTAATTAAATATGTTAAATTTTCTCACTTTACCCTTCCTATTTCTTAACTCTTTTTTGTATTTTTAATGCACTTTAAGACTTTAAATACTAACAGCTGATAATCAATGTAGTAATGTTAACTTATAATCAGTATTGTCAACCAAATTAATCATTATTACCAAGAACTAAATACTAGTACCTTTGACCAATATTTAGAAATCAAATTTTCTACCTCGTATCTGGGAGTGTGTCTTTTTGTCAATTAGCCAAATAAGCTCTCTCTCTCTCTTTTTTTTTTAAAATTTTATTGTTGTTTTGTTAAGGGGGGAAAAAAAACAAACTAGAAATACACATAATGTACATTTTCTCCATAAAACGAGTCTCTTCCTTGAAGGATGGAGCTAGAGACAAATATTATTTTCTTATTTTTCTTCCTTCAAATTGTTTCACTACTAGAGTGCTTGGCATTTAGGCAAATTAAATGTTAATTCAATTTTCCTTACATGTGCACATTATGTAAAAACCTTCCAGCTCTGCCAACACCTTGATTTGAGCTTCCTAAGACTCATTCTAGTCTTTTTACCTCCACAACTGTGAAGTGAATGTCTCTCAGTCATGTCTGACTCTTTGTGACCCCATGGAATTCTTCAGGCCAGAATACTGGAATGGGTAGCCTTTCCCTTCTCCAGGGGATCTTCTCAAACCAGGAATCAAACTCAGGTCTCCTGCATTGCAGGAGGATTCTTTACCAGAATTGTAACAATGTAATTTTATTGTTTTAAACTACTACCCTGGTAGTAATTTGTTAGAGCAACAATTGAAAATGCATACATAGTCTCTTCAGGATCTTGGCTCCTCAAGGTTTTCCTTTCTCTGTATCTCTCTCTCTTTCTCTCCTTCTGTATTTTGTCCAGCTTTTCAGCTGTTCTAAGCAGAACAGTTAGTCAAATACCACTTACCCCTTCATTCTGAAAGTGGAAGTCTCAAATATAGTTAATATTCACAAAATATTCATAATTTTCACAATATGTTTCCCCACTTTATTTAGAAGATGATAATAGACACTTCATTAGGTGACACTGGATTACATGGATTACAGTATTAAACTAAAACAGCCATGCAGCATAGAGATATAAATGCTAGGTGGTTAGTTTTACAGTTAAGCTCTTCACTGAAGTTATACTGACATTTCAAAATTTGTTAAATTAAAACACGTACCTAAATAAAATGAACCTTCTCATTGTTTTCAGACATATGTGAATAGATGGGGAAAAACTTAGAAACTTTAGAACACAATACTATAAAATCTTATGAAATCTTCCGGACATCAAGGACCAACATATGATTTTATTTTGCAAAAATGTAAGAAATGTTGTTGTGATATATCTCTTTGGAGAATAGATCTTTTACTACAATGGACATGTATAGTTTTGGTCTTTGAAATTTTTACTCCATTGAATTATACAACATAAAACTAAAATTCAAAGGCAATAACTTTTAGCACACTAAACTATTGTCATGCACACTCTAAGCTTTTAATAAATGATCAAATTAATAAAACTGTAAAACTGTATATATATGAAAAGTAATGCTTAGTTAGTATCCTTTTTATGTTAACATAATGTTTATAGTATTATACTTTGAAAATTAGTAATCCATATGTGTTTTAGATTAGAGCCAGAAAAAGTTGGAAAAATGAGAGCATAACAGTTCCCTGATGAGCTAGATAACAGGAACTGATTATAATTTAGAGGTATAAGTTTATGGGTGGACATGGGGCAAAGATAGCAGCATTTGAAATTATGTGTGTATGAAAAGATGGAAAGCAGAAAATGAATAAACCAGTATCTAAATTATATTGTGTGTGAAGTACATAAAAATATCAGGAATCTTAAAAGCTAAATACATAGTAAATATTTTTTAAAGTTTTTCAGTATCTACAATCCTATTCAACACATTTGCAAATGCAAGTGATTCACAGGCTGACATTTTCCTATAACAGAAATGAGCTACTCAAATTTCCTTATGAACAAATTTAATGCAAACAAAACACATACACCCATATATACATACACAAATAGAAAAAAGAGAGGGAGAAGAGGAAATGTTTATATTTTAGTATTGCTAGAGATCACGTTTTTAAAATACTTATTCCATTAATAATATTTTTAAGAGTATTCCTCAAATATATTGGTTAAGTATTCATGGCTACCATCATCCAAAAATATTGAAAAGCCATAAACCCTTTTTCTATATTTCAAGCTGTATTTCATTTATCTGTACAGTATTACAGTGTTCAGGTGACTGCAGTCTTTCCAAATGCAAAATTCTGTGTGCCATCTGTTCTTTAGTATCAGTGACTCCAGTTTTAACTGTAAGTCTGATAATTCTTCACAAAAGCCACTACGTCAATTTGGGTCTGATTAACTTCCTACTCAGGCTTCCCAGGTGGCACTAGTAAAGAAACTGCTGGCTAATGCAAGAGATGTAAGAGATGACGGTTCTATCCCCAAGTTGGGAAGATCTCCCGGAGGATGGCATGGCAACCCATTCCAGTATTTTTGCCTGGAAAATCCCACAGAGGAGCCTGGCAGGCCACAGTTCATAGGGTCAGGATTGCAAAGAGTCAGACATGACTGAAGTGACTTAGCATGTTTGCAATTTTCTGTTCATACAATATATTATTTATCTAATTTGAAAATTTCTTCCTGAAGTTTCCCATTTTGTTCGTTGATATAGACAACATGCATATGATTAATATGAGGATTAACATTTTGATTATATATTTCTCTACTAAGGTCACCATCATAATTTTAAGAAAAATTATGCATTGATTTAGAAAATGATGATTTTAAAAAATTATGCATTCTTTTCTTTGGGATTATAACTAAAGTCATTTTACTTGTAATTCCACCTATAATATGGTAAAAATCTGAGTTTCATTGTATTAGCACTGAAGTTCATTTTATGAACCAAAAAAACTATATGAGCTGATGTTTCCTGAAACATCTGGAAAAAGCTATCTGTGCAGCTAGTGAAAACACCAAGTACAGTATTATCTGGTTAGGCTTACTACATTCTACGTTGTCTGATTCAGTTTGCAATACAGTTGGCTTTCATAGCATACTTTTAACATTTGGACAATGCAATTTGGATTATTAAATCGCAATAATGTTTGCTTCTCCATAATAAGATAGGGAGACTATGCTCTTCAGTTTTCTTTAGTTCCCTTTAATTCAGTTAAATAATGTGGACATTGGTCAAAAACATCTACTGTATGGAAATACCATTTGCACTGTCATTTGGAAAGCTTAAAAACCTGATAAAAGTTGTGTACATTGTCACAATAGACAATAGAATGACACCTGTTAATACCTTTTAAAAAGCATTTATTTATGTCTTTAGTTTTGGCTGTGCCATGTGAGAGGTGGGACCTTAGTTTCTGGTTCCCCCACCAGGGATGGAACCTGTGCTCCCTGAACTGGGAGTACAGAGTCATAACCACTGAACAGCCAGGGAAGTCCCTAATCATTAGAAGTAGAGGGTCAAAAGAGACCTTAAAAGATTGAGTAACTCGTCTTTTTGCTATTCAATATAAATATTATTCTATACAGATGAATATATGTTTTATTCCATATGGATTCTGTAAAGAGGATGCATAAATTTGTTTCACAATCTACTTTAATAACAATTTTAACAAGATTTTTACTACTAACATCTTGTAATAACTAAATTTAAATTTAGAAATGTAAATGCATTGCTGTGCTCCTATGTATGTATCGTGAATTGTACATGACATCTTCCTGGACGGTATAAGAAGAAGTTCACAGGAAAGAGAATATTTGAAATGTACCCAGAATGTAGTGTGGCAGACAGTATTTACTAAGATCTGTTTCTTCTTTCTGGGCACACAACCAGGTTGAAGTGTAACCACATGACTCAGTTGTTGAGAATGGAATGAGTTTAAAAGTGATATGGGCCAGGTGTGGCCCATAAAACCATTCACATTCCTTTTCTCTCCACTGATCTGATACAGATGAGCACAGTAACCTTGGAAGTAATGAATTAAAAATAGCAGAAGCTTGTGATTGAAGGAGAGTAGATTCCTGAATTACCTTGTATAAGAAAGCAGCCTTCCAAGCAGGGGTATCTACTGGGGGCTTTCCATGAACAAGAAGTAAATTGTTGTCTATCAAACTAGTGACATTTGGGGGTTTATCTTGTACAATAATTGCCTTAATGTTACCTTATTTAATACCTGTGAGAATGATTTGGACAGAAGAAGCCTCTAAATAGAAAGAAGATTGAAGATGAAAGAATGGCTTAACACATCATGAGAACAGGGCATAAGTGTGAGACATACGTGTAGAGTATCAGGTGTTCTGACTCTATTATTAGCTAGTTGTAGAAAATAAGGGGAGACAATGATAGTATAAAGTAGATTGGGGCTGTATTTGCCAAGCTGAGGCCCTTGAACAATTTGGGAGGCAATGGGGAAATAATAGGAGCTCATTAGCAAAAGAAAACATACAATTTGAATTGTACTTCCCTGGTGGCTCAGAGGTTAAAGTGTCTGCCTGCAATGTAGGAGACCTGGGTCGATCCCTGGGTTGCGAAGGTCCCCTGGAGAAGGAAATGGCAACCCACTCCAGTATTCTTGCCTGGAGAATCCCATGGGCGGAGGAGCCTGGTGGGCTACAGTCCACGAGGTTGCAAAGAGTCCGAAAGTGAAGTGAGCGACTTCACTTTCACTTTCATTTTACAGGTCCATTAATCTAGCAGCTATAAATATCATGGTTTGGAGGCAGGGAGTAATAAAAATCTTTGTAATAATACAGAGTAAAACCATAAAATGTGGATAGATTGAAGAAAGGAATAATGGTATTGGAGACATAGGATTCACAAATGTATGAACTGATTAGAAGGTACAGGGGAAAGAACAGTCTTAATAACTGTATAAACTGATGCTTATATTCTTATTATAAACTAACCATTTTATATGGGTTATCACCCTTAATCTGCACAATAATCCTATAGAACAAATACCAGTATTGCCTTTATTTTACAGAAAGGATACAGTTTAGGGAGGTTTATTACATAAACAAAGGTCATATTAGTTGTAAATGCAGCAACCAGGATTTGAAGCAAGTGATCTAATGTTAGATGCCTAGCTTACAATTAGTACAAAATGTGTGAGAGAAAGAAGCACAAATTCAACTGATTTTTTTTTTTTTTGGCAAAATTTTAAATTGATGTAATTTCAAACTCACAGACAAATTGCAAGAACATTACAAAGAACTTTAACATATCCTTTACCTAAATTCAACAGCTAGTTATACAACACACATGCACGCATACACACATACATTGTGTACAGAATTATTTTTGCTTTTTTTTTTCATTTATTAAGGGTGAAATGATGCTAGCACATTTATATATTGACACCAGAAGCCAGTTGAAATTTGCAATTTGTGACTGACCTTTTGGAGAGAATCTAGGTCTGGAGATAATGGTATGGAATAAATTAGTACAGACAGAGATTGGTAAAATTCATAAAAATAAGTCATGTTTCTGAGTGAAAGAATAGGGAAAGAAAAGGACAATTCATTAGGAGCAGGATAATCCTATGCAACAAATGTTCAGAGAGGAAAAATTCCAGAGGTATAGTTGTAAGGTTAAAAGCCTCAGAAAGATCTAGATATCTAGGGAAAGGTTAGTATTCAGAAGGTCTTTGGTGACCTTTGGTACAACATTTTGGGTAGCATACTAATAAAGGAAACTAAATTACAAAGGCTAAGGAGAATAATCAATGAAAAAAATTAAAATCAGTGTAAGAGAAATGTTCCTCATGTGTGAACAATTAAAGATATTTATTTTCCTTTCTGTTATTTTGCTACTCATATTCTTTCTTTTTTTATTCATTCAGTTCTGCATCAGACTTTCTACATCAAAACTAATAAATACTTTAAAGTGGTTGGATGGGGAGCTTGGGGTTGCACAGTACACAGTGGTAACCTTCCCTGTGTTCATTCTTTCAGTCTGCAAGAGTCCATCTTGAGGCAAAGGGAGGATTCACTTTTCTGGGAACACACACAAATCTCTGGATGTCCCAGTGACATCTGTGCACAAATTGTTGTTGTTTAGTCATTGAGTTGTGTCTGCTCTTTTGTGACCCCATGGATTGTAGCCTGACAGCCTCCTCTGTCCATGGAATTTCCTGGGCAAGAATACTGGAGGTAGGTTACCAGGTTAAAAGTCGGGCAAATTTTATCAGGAGTATATTTATCCTTGCCTAAATGAGCAGGATAGGATTTGGCTCAAGCAATTTACTACTTAGAAACTGAAATAAAGAGTGGTACTTGGAATGAGGTATTTAGGGTAGAATGGGGGTATTTGGAACATATATGTAAACAAATATATGGATATATTCTATGAATATTTCCATGTAAACATTGGTTGATATACATATTTTACCTTGTATTGTGGCTCTGATTTAGAGAAAACTTCTATTCTTTACAACTCGTCAGTGAATTCACTTTATGATTTAGGTGAATAAATTCAATTTTGTCAAAAGATATTTTCAGTAAACAAGTTCAATTGCCCTTATTGATGTATTTTATCTGCACTGTATTTATCACAAGGGCTATTTTTTTTTGTAGATAAAATAAATAATCTAGAGGGTTTATTTCTCCTGCTCATAAAAATATCAGAGCAGGAATCTATAAGTCATCACCAATCAAACTTAAGATGTTTTTCTTTATCTGGTTATGTGTTTCAAAAGAATTCTTTATCCCTCCTGAGTGCCTGTGTGCCCACATGTGTGTTCAGCCAGGGCCAACTCCTTGCAACCTCATGAACTGTAGCCCACCAGGCTCCTCTGCTCATGAGATTTCCCAGGCAAGAATATTGGAGTGGGTTGCCATTTCCTTCTCCAGGGGATCTTCCTGAAAAAGGGATCAAACCCACGTTTCCTGCATTGGCAGGCAGATTCTTTACCACTGAACCACCTGGGAAGCCCTTTTTATGCCTGGTGTTCCCACAATCATTAGAATATAATTACTCTCTAAAAGTTTTATGCTTCAGTTTCATTGTTTGTAAGTGAAATTATATATATATATATATATATATATATATATATATATAATGTCAGAGAAGGCAATGGCAACCCACTCCAGTACTCTTGCCTGGAAAATCCCATGGATGGAGGAGCCTGGTAGGCTCCAGTCCATGGGGTCACTAGGAGTTGGACACGACTGAGCGACTTCACTTTCACTTTTCACTTCATGCATTGGAGAAGGAAATGGTAACCCACTCCAGTGTTCTCGCCTGGAGAATCCCAGGCATAGGGGAGCCTAGTGGGCTGCCATCTCTAGGGTCGCACAGAGTCGGACACGACTGAAGCGACTTAGCAGCAGCAGGATATATATATATACACACTTAATTCCTAGGGCTGTTATAAGGCTAAACAGTACATTTTGGAAGAGTGTCTTGTTCTCTTTCCAACTCATAATAAGTCTTCTTCCTTCCTCAAAAATCTAATTCAAAACATATTTGCATTGAGCAGAATCAAAGTTCAAGACTGGGCTATCTCTGGCATCCAAAATCACTGCAGATGGTGACTGCAGCCATGAAATTAAAAGATGCTTACTCCTTGGAAGGAAAGTTATGACCAACCTAGATAGCATATTCAAAAGCAGAGACATTACTTTGCCAACAAAGGTCTGTCTAGTCAAGGCTATGGTTTTTCCAGTGATCATGTATGGATGTGAGAGTTGGACTGTGAAGAAAGCTGAGCGCCAAAGAATTGATGCTTTTGTACTGCGGTGTTGGAGAAGACTCTTGAGAGTCCCTTGGACTGCAAAGAGATCCAACCAGTCCATTCTAAAGGATATCAGTCCTGGGTGTTCATTGGAAGGACTGATGCTAAAGCTCCAATACTTCGGCCACCTGATGCGAAGAGCTGATTCATTGGAAAAGACCCTGATGCTGGGAGGGATTGGAGACAGGAGGAGAAGGGGACGATGGAGGATGAGATGCCTGGATGGCATCACCGACTCGATGGACATGAGTTTGAGTGAACTCCGGGAATTGGTGATGGACGGGGAGGCCTGGTGTGCTGTGATTCATGGGGTCGCAAAGAGTCAGACACGACTGAGCGACTGAACTGGAACTGGAACTCCCTATTGGTAGCACTAGTGATGCCTGTCTCCATATTCTGTGAAGGGTACTCCATTTAAGAAAGAGGAACTTGTTAGAACTTATACTTACAGTTATTTTAATGAACACATATTTCCTTATTTCTCTCCTGTGTATGTTAATATCTAACACCTTTGATAACATGAAAACCACAAAAGTTATAAAACTTGTTTTTGCTATTTTTTATTTTTAAAGACGTTATAATAGTGATATTGAGGGGATCTCAAGATATCATTTGAACTAACACCATTGGTCTGATTGGGACTATTCCTATAAAGCAGTGGCATGACTCTTTGATGCCTGTGAGAGAGGCAGAAGGTACCTACACACACTCAGTAGCCAATTCTTCACGATGACTGAAATCAGGGGCTTTCCTATTAAGAAAGGAAAAATAGCAGTAATATCAAACACAGCATCTTGAATATGACTGGTCATCTTCAATTTTCAATAGACCAATGTTTGAAATTATGATTCTTCCCTTGTTTAAAACTGTGGCTAGGCAAAGGGAATGCTTTCCAAGTAGCTGACCAGGTTTTTTCTCAACTTTTGTCTTCCTTCTCTTTCTCCAATTTCTCAATCCCTTTCTTTGTTCTTGCTTTTCTCTCCCTACTTCTTTTTCTCTCCTTTTTTTATGAAACAGGAACCATAATTTGAAGACTGAAGCTCTGAACCTAAGCCATCCCCTTGCTACACATCAATACAGGGACACTTTTTAGACTCTCTTGTTGATTCTGGTTCTGTACATTAAAGTATTGGTATGCCTATTAAATAGTGAAATACTAATAGATAAACTTTTGTTGGGAAAAAAAAATTCTCTATATCATTCTCTATATTTGAAATGTATTTAACAAATATCAAAATTAATTGCAAAAACTGGATAGGGATATAGAAAACTTTAATATACTTACTGGTTATTAGTGGAAATTTTAATTTCAAATACATCTTAAACAACATTAACTTGTGAATGAATTTTTCTATTTGACACCATTTTCAAGTGTAACATAGTAAATTAAAATATTTTAATATAAAATTTTATTGTATAATAATATATAATGTTATATTTTGAAGATGAATTATAAAAATATTAAGGGTATTATTTAAACATATATTAAGGGTATTATTGACCCTTCAGTGAATAATTGTTGGTCTCAGGTCATCAAGGGCTTTCCAGATGGCGCAAATGATAAAGAATCTGCCTGCCAATGCAGGAGACACAAAAGATCCCTGCATTGGGAAAGTACCCCAGAGAAGGAAATGGCAACCCACTCCAGTATTCTTGGTTGGAAAATTCCCTGGACAGAGGAACCTGGTTGGGCTACAGTTCATGGGGTCTCAAAGAACTGGCCATGACTGAGTGTGTACACACACACACACACACACACACACACACACAGAGGTCATCAAACTATGGTCTATTGAATTCTTTTTTATAGGTGTAAGCTCCCAAAAGTCAGTATATTTATAGCATATTTACTATAAAGTGGCAAATTATCCTGATAATACCATGTTAAAATTTTGCTAACATTATTTTCAAGCAGAAACTCACAGTGGGATTAACATATGTCACAATTCAAAAGTCTAAACAGAATTCTACTTAAATGTACTGATTCTGAAGGAGAAAGTGTTCAGATATTTATCTGTAGCACTTCTGGGAGAACTGCCAAAACCCTAGAGCATTAGTATTCCTGCAACTTAATATTCTCATCCTAGAAATTGTTCTTCTGGAAAATGTACAATAATGTTAAAATGTTAGGTAATTATACCATATGTGGTCATATATGTAGTGATTTACTGATAGATAAGAAAAGAGGATGAACAGGTATACAGGAAGCATTCAAGTTAAGGGGAAACTTGGCCTTACTTTGCTTTTTCCTTAGTACGTGTATTTCAAGATGGTTGCACTGCCACTATGATTGAAATACTTAGATTAGCATTAATAATAACAAGAATAATAGAAAATATCACATCTGATTATATGTAGGTGTTTTACATCTATTCCCTGCTTTAATCTGCATGGAAGCCAAGCAATGTAAGTATTAATACTTCCATTTTAAGACTGACAAAACTTCACTGTCGACAGGATAGATGATAAGTACAAAGTAGCCAATACAACAACCTGCATTGTTTACTTCAC
Source organism: Capra hircus (assembly GCF_001704415.2). NCBI lineage: Eukaryota > Metazoa > Chordata > Mammalia > Artiodactyla > Bovidae > Capra > Capra hircus. The sequence continues at coordinate 54,713,459 of NC_030809.1, read as the reverse complement.
ATCCTCAATGTATGTAGTAAGTTCTACATATAGTAAATGTCAAGTAAATATTTATTTTTGAGTGGCCATATAATGCCTGTGAAGTAAATTAAATCTATCCACAGCATTGCATAGATATTACCTTTTTGAACTTCCAAGTCTTATCCAGAAGGATGAAGGGATTGAATGTTCTAATCAGAGTATCACTACTATGAATGCCTGTAAGGAATACACAAATAGGGGGTAAATTTCATGACTAGAGAAATGGAGAGAGGTGAGGATACAGACGGTTCAATGAGACTGAAGAATGGAAGTTTTGGAAGGCAGGACATGAAAGATTTGAGGTTCTAGAATATTAATGTGTGCATTACCAGTTGTATCTGTGGATATAAGTGGGGAAACTAAAATTACCAATATTTTTATATTATATTCTCTTTATAAAGTATTTAATTTGCTTATGTTTAAATGAACTGTGATCTCAACTAATTAAGGCACTGATTTCTTTTAATTTTCTTATATTTTTGCCAACACCTGCCCAGTGTATGACAATAATTGATGTTTAATATTGTTATGCAAAGTATGATTAAAAAACACAATCAGTAGCAACAAAAGATACCGAAAGGACAGAATTTTGTGTTCACAAAGGGATATTACAGCCTTTGGAAATTATAGTAGACATATTTTGTTTGGTAATGGGTTAATGGCCCTATTTGTGAGTAGTTAAATCAAATAACAACAATATAAATCTTGTCATTAACTCTTTAAATTCCTAAAAGAAGTAGGGGAAGAAACGGTATTTAATGAATATCTATTTTTTGATAGGTGCCAAGTCTCTGCGCTTATTTTATTTACACATCATATCAACTAGACCAGCTAAACAATAATAATCCCATTTTACATATGTGAGAATAGGCTGACAGGATTGAACAAGTTTCTAAATAAAATTTAGCTAGTTTTTGTTGAAGACCGAAAATTTGAAGTGATTGTTTTGTGGAACCACAGTTATGAGTGAATGTGTTTTCTCTCTGTTTCTCTCTCAATATATATCAGATTTGACTCTGAACATGAATATCAAGTTCCTCAATTCAAAATAAGGACTTCAAATGTTTTGCTCCTAAAAATAGTGTTCTTTTGTTTTAATATGTAATCAGAAGTTTTCTAGGCCTTGTAATAGATTGAGCATTAAAGAAATCCTTTCAAATCCATATTATACTAAATTTGACTTGGCACTTTATCTTCTTTCCTTGCACTTGAGTAAAGCCCTAATAAATGCATTTTGGAAATGGATTTCCCTCAAGAGCTATCTCACTCATTTGTCACAGGGGGAAAAAAAAAAGGCAGAAAATATTCAACTTAAACCTCTGCTTTATGCTGAAGATAAAATTCAATCAAATAAGTTTTGCTTATTTTCCTTTTTTACACATTTGATAGTATTTCTTAATGCACCCTGAAGAGTGATCTAATTTGACATTTTTCTCTTTATATCTCTAAACTATTGTGTGTATGTATGTGCCTGTGTGAGCGTGTGTACATAAATCTTTCACTAATGCATTATGGGAACTTTGTATATTGCAGGTGGCTTAATTTGATGATTGCTATGTCTTTGATTCAGTTAGCAATCATTAAAAAGCCCTCAAATCATCACAATGAAAAAATAATTTATTTCCTGACCTGCAAGTGTTCTTTTAATACTTTCAGTCAATAGCAGCTCAAGTTTTGTTCCTATTATGCTGCTCCTATTTTCAACTTGCTTTCAAAGCAGTTTGATTCATTTTCTTTTCTTGCTAGCTTTTTTTAAAAATTATTCTTCAAATACAGCTTTAAATGCTGTAAATAAAATAATTTTTCAAGCATTTTATAAAAGTGCTCTAGAGACAGGCAAGTTTATCAGGTTTCGTAAACTTTATTCAATGAAGTATCTAGAGCTATAATTCTTTGAGGGTTCCAGATGGTTTATGAACCACTGTGAAGGCTGCTGTTACTGCTGCTAAGTCGCGTCAGTCGTGTCTGACTCTGTGTGACCTCATAGACGGCAGCCTACCAGGCTCTGCTGTCCCTGGGATTCTCTAGGCATTATCGCCTATTTCACACTTTACATAAAGTTTTCGTGCATTTGTGCTGTATTGCCAAAAGCTAGAACAGTTACATGCTCCAGCAAGAAAAATATCCTTAGGAATACCATCAAAAATGAGTTCAGCACTAAGTCATAGTTTGGTTTTCTGTTGAAGAAAATAACCTATGGATATGTTATAACAGAATGTCATTTAAGATATTTTTTAACATATATAAAACATATAGCTTTCAACATAGAGCTTTATTAGCCCAGGACAAAGTACTTTTCCTAGGACGTATAAAGATTGTGAGTCAGATCCTATACAGCCTCCCTGTTGTAAGGAACTTGGGGAGCCTCTTAGACAATCAGGGTTCCCAGGATTCTCTCTTCTGACTGGGCCATATGCCAGGGCTGGTAAGTTAGATTTAGCGAGATCTGGCTTCAGTAGATGCTGTTCCTTTGTGTGGGAATTTGGAGGAGGTGCTGAAATTCCCACACCCCAACTAGTGAACTAATTGGTATTTACACAGCCCAGACACCAGGACAGGTTAAAGCACCCTGGAACATGCGAATTGCGTGGCGCCCATGGCTTGCCTGTGCCAAACTGGTCCCCTACCAGTCCATGCCTTGTAGGCGTGGCCTTCTGCTTGGAGCTAGTGGGACCCAGCACTGCTCCCCTGAGGGCACGAGGCTATGGGAAGAGCCATATCCATGTGGCCCTGGTGCCACAGACTTGTGGCCTGTCGTCTGAGGAGGAGCCCCAGCTTTTTGGATCCCACAAGGTGGGGTTTTGTCTGGTAAGAAGGGTCAGCTGAGATGCTGGCCTGTTTCTTTCTTTCTCTGTGGTCCCTACATAGCTCATAGAGACCTGTCCTCTTGCTACCCTTGCAGCGGTTTTTCCAATACTTCTCACTGCACACTCGAGGCAGGCAGTGGAATTAACTAGGAGGGCTCCAGCTATCATCTTTCCTCAGTAGGCCCACTATCAACTCACCCAGTCCAAAGCCTAGACCATGGGTTACCCTCATTGCGTTCAACACTGAAAAAGAAACATAATGAGTCTTACAGTAATAACACAGCTGGAACAGTAGTGGGAAAATAAACCCCAACAAACCAAAAGAAGTCCAAAGGTATAGGGATATCATATGCAAACTGCAAAACCAAAGAAAAAGAGATGTTGAGTGGAGTCTCTAAAACTAAAAGCATAACAACACCTGTACATAAGCTGTGTACTTAAATTGACAAAGCTGTTTTCCATGAGGTACTGGTTATTTCTGATACTGCTATTTATACATACTGGAACTGAACAATTAACTGCATAGATGACAGGTGCTGGGGAGCCATGTCTCTCATTGTTGAAGTCGGGATTTACAGAGAAGCATGAGAGGGAAGTTAGAATTATCTATGTGGTAATGGATTTGAATTGGAGATATCATTATGAACTCATGTTTAAAGTAAAATAGATACAGATAATACCATAAACAAATGATTCTAGATGTGTTTATATGCATGGGTTACTGTTTGTACATATATTTACTTGTTCTTTTCACAAAGAGTGTCTAGAAGCAACAACACTTCAGGGGTAAGTAAACCAACTCTCAGATATTGGTTTCTTATGCTATTCTCCAGTAAAAGAAACCAGGCTGTTAGAGAAATGACAGATTCTAGGAAAGGGATAGGAAATATATACAATGAGGCCAGAGCACCTTAGTGAAAAAATGTGAGGAAGTGTTCAGAAAACAATACAGTGATTGAAGTATGTAAGTGGGACACTGGAGCTGACTGAAATGGCCAAAAATGGACACATTTGAACAACAAAATACTATTTGATTATAAACTGGAGTCTAATATATATATATAGTCTAAGATATATTTCCAGACATTCTGGAATGGGAAGTCAAGTGGGATTTAGGAAGCATCACTATGAACAAAGAGTGGTGGTGATGTAATTCCAGTTGAGCTATTTCAAATCCTAAAAGATGATACTCAGAAAGTGCTGCCCTCAATATGCCACCAAATCTAGAAAACTCAGCAGTGACCACAGGACTGGAAAAGGTCAGTTTTCATTCCAATCCCAAAGAACGTTATGCCTAAGGATGGTCAAACTACCAAACAATTGCTCTCACCTCACACATTAGCAAAGTAATGCACAAAATTCTCCAAGACAGGCTTCAACTGTATGTGAACTGTGAACTTCCAGATGTTCAGGCTAGATTTAGAAGAAGCAGAGGAATGAGAGATTAAATTGCGAACATCCTCTGGATCATCAAAAAAGCAAGAGAGTTCCAGAAAAACATCTACATCTGCTTTATTGACTACGCCAAAGCCTTTGACTGTGTGGATCACAACAAACTATGGAAAATTCCTTAAGAGATGGGAATACCAGACCACCTGACCTGCCTCCTGAGAAATCCGTATGCAGGTCAAGAAGCAATAGTTAGAACTGGACATGGAACTATATATTGGTTCCAAATCAGGAATGGAGTACATCAAGGCTGTATATTTCCACCCTGTTTATTTCAGTTATATGCAGAGTACATCATGCAAAATGCCAGGTTGGATGAAGGACAAACTGGAATGAAGATTGCCAGGAGAAATATCAATAACCTCAGATATACAGATGAACCCAGCCTTATGGCAGAAAGCGAAGAACTCTTGATGAAAGTGAAAGAGGAGAGTGAAATAGTTGGCTTAAAACTCAACATTCAGAAAACGAAGATCATGGCATCTGGTCCCATCACTTCATGGCAAATAGATGGGGAAATAATGGAAAGAGTGACAGATTTTATTTTGGGGGTCTTCAAAATCACTGCAGATTGTGACTGCAGCCATGAACTTAAAAGATATTTGCTCCCTGGAAGTTATGACCAACCTAGACAGCCTATTAAAAAGCAGAGAGATTACTTTGCCAACAAAGGTCCATCTAGTCAAAGCCATGGTTTTTCCAGTAGTCATATATGGATGTGAGAGTTGGACTATAAAGAAAACTTGAGTGCTGAATAATTGATAATTTTGAACCGTGGTGTTGGAGAAGACTCTTGAGAGTCACTTGGACGGCAAGGAGATCCAACCAGTCCATCCTAAAGGAGATCAGTCCTGAATATTCACTGGAAGGACTGATGCTGAAGCTGAAACTCCAATACTTTGGCCACCTGATGTGAGGAGCTGACTCATTTGAAAAGACCCTGATGCTGGGAAAGATTGAAGGCGGGAGGAGAAGGGGATGACAGAGGATGAGATGGTTGGATGGCATCACCGCCTTGATGGACATGAGTTTGAGTAAGTTCTGGGAGTTGCTGATGGACAGGGAACCCTGTTATGCTGTCCATGGGGTCGCAAAGAGTCTCAGGACTCAGGACTGTTAGTCTCTCAGAGTCTCAGGACTCTTATGTAGTCCATGGGGTCGCAAAGGGTCAGACAGGACTGAGTGACTGAACTAAAAATATATATAGGTCCATATTCAAATAAATGATTAAATAAATAAATGAGAAGGAAAGAAGAATAGAAAAATCTTCCTTGTGGAAGAGTTCCAAATAATTTATGTAGATAACCTTTAAGTCTAGGCAAATCCTAGACTTCTTTCCAAATAATAATTTTAAAAAGAAGGGAGCTGTAACATCACAGTGAAGAAATTTGATAAAGGCTAACTTAGCCAGGTGATTAAGGTCATCAACCTTTATAAGTCATGTTGAAAATATGTACTTGATATGATATAATAAGGCTCTATAGTTTTTCTTCTCCAAATCTGTAACTGCAGTAGAAAATCATATGAAAAATATCAAATTCTAGTTAAGGGATAGACAGCAAAATACCTAACCAGAATTACTCAAAATTGTCATCTGAATATAGAAAGTGTATGAAACTCTTAAAGCCAAGAGGAGATATGAAAACTAAATGTGGTACCCAGAGGGGGATCCTGGATCATAGAACATTAGGTGAAAACTAAGGAAATCTGAATAACCTATGGACTTTTTTAAAATAAATATAATGGTTGATTTTTTATGTTTATTTGACTAGGCCACAGGGTGCCCATTTGGTCAAACATTATTCTGATTGTGTCTTTGAAGTTGTTTCTGAATGAACTTAATATTTGCATCTGTAAACTGAGTAAAACAGATTGTCCTCCCTCAAGTGGATGGTCCTCAACCAGTTGAAACCTGAATAGAACAGAGAGATTGAGTGATTAAGAGAGAACTTCTCCTGACTGACTGATCTGAGATCTTGGTCTTTTTCCAGCCTTTAGACTCAGACTGAAACTTCTGTTTGTCTTCATTCTAGGGACTGCTAGCTTTGAGACTTGAAATTATACCATTGTCTTTTCTGTTTTTAGGTCTTCAGATTTGGACCAGAACACATTTGCTTTCCTGAGTCTTCAGCTTTCCTACTATAGACCTTGGACTTCTCAGAGTCCGTAATTGCATAAGTTGATTTCTTATAATAAACCTTTTTATATTTTTTCTAGAGAACCCTGATATAGTAAGTGTACATAAATATTGATTCATTAGTGGTAATAAATGTAAGGTATAGTACTTGGGATTCTAGGTGCCAGGTGTATGAGGAGATAATCTCTATACTATCTTTGCAATAATTTCTGAAAATATAAAACTGTTCTAAAATAAAAATGCTTTTTAAAAAGGGTTGATGTCAGATTTTGAACCTGTATAAATGAGTAGTTGTAACATTCTTAAAATTGAGGAGTTGGCATTTAAAAAAATTAGGGTATATATAGAATGCATATTTCTCTATATTCTATATATTTTAGTGTGTATTGAATATTCTCCACATTTTATATGTACTTTAGTTTTGAGAAATCTTAAAATTGGTGCTTTATTAAAGTTGTTAATTCATCTCAAATAACATACCACATAAATACTTTCCTTTGCCTTCATATTGATATTCCTAATTTATTTTTGATATTCAATTTTATCTAATGGTCAGTTTAAAAATCGTCCTCAAATTATTTTGAAATGGTTATACCACACAAGTAAATAGTAACAATAAAGGAACATGTATCTGAACATCATATAACATTAATCCTATTGACATTTGTTTTACTGCTGTGACATTTTTGTATAAGAAGAGGTGAGAAAATAGCTACAGGATGTTAACTTGGCTTATGGACTGAGGCTGGTAGGGTTAAAGATATTCTTTTTGTCTTCTTGTTTTTTTTTTTTTTTTTTTGGACAACTTACAAACAAAACTATTTGAAAACTCATTTATAACTGTTTGTATAGGCTGTCATATATCAGTAATTTAAGCACTTACAAATAAAGTAGATTTATGACCAAACTAGATAGCATATTAAAAAGCAGAGATATTACTTTGCCAACAAAGGTCTGTCTAATCAAGGCTATGGTTTTTCCAGTGGTCATATATGGATGTGAGATTTGGACTGTGAAGAAAGCTAAGCACTGAAGAATTGATGCATTTAAACTGTGGTGTTGGAGAAGACACTTGAGAGTCCCTTACTGCAAGGAGATCCAACGAGTCCATTCTGAAGGAGACCAGTCCTGGGTGTTCATTGGAAGGATTGATGCTGAGGCTGAAACTCCAATACTTTGACCACCTCATGCGAAGAGTTGACTCATTGGAAAAGACCCTGATGCTGGGAGGGATTGGGGGCAGGAGGAGAAGGGGACGACAGAGGATAAGATGGCTGGATGGCATCATCAACTTGATGGACATGGGTTTGGGTGGAATCTGGGAGTTGGTGATGGACAGGGAGGCCTGGCAATCTGCGATTCATGGGGTCGTAAAGATTCGGACATGACTGAGCAACTGAACTGAACTGGACTGAACCCTACTCATCTTGCTTAATTATGTGAATATGATTATATCCTTGTGAGGTAGATCTGTGAGGTAATTAAGTCTGAGAAACAATTTGAAGTATTTTTACTCCAGATCCTAGACTCACGATGGCACTGAAAATCCAGTCAGTCAGTTCAGTCGCTCAGTCCTGTCTGACTCTCTGCTATCCCATGGACTGCAGCATAACAGGCCTGCTGGTCCATCACCAACACTCAGGGTTTACTCAAACTCATGTCCATTGAGTAGGTGATACCATCCAACCATCTCATCCTCTGTTGTCCCCTTCTCCTCCTGCCTTCAATCTTTCCAAGCATCAGTGTCTTTTCCAATGTGTCAGTTCTTCACATCAGGTGGCCAAAGTACTGGAGTTTCAGCTTCAGTATCAGTCCTTCCAATGAATATTCAGGATTGATTTCCTTTAGGATGGACTGTTTGGATCTCCTTGCAGTCCAAGGGACTCTCAAGAGTCTTCACAAACACCAAAGTTCAAAAGCATAAATTCTTCAGTGCTCAGTTTTCTTTATAGTCCAACTCTCAGATTCATACATGACTACTGGAAAAACCATAGCTTTGACTACACGGACCTTTGTTGGCAAAGTAATGTCTCTGCTTTTTAACAGGCTGTCTAGGTTTGTCATAACTTTTCTTCCAAGGAGCAAGCACCTTTTAATTTCATGGCTGCAGTCATCATATGCAATGATTTTAGAGCCCCCCAAAATAAAGTCTGACACAGTTTCTACTGTTTCCCCATCTATTTGCCATGAAGTGATGGGACCAGATGCCATGATCTCAGTTTTCAGAATGTTGAGTTTTAAGCCAACTATTTCACTCTCCTCTTTCAGTTTCATCATGAAGCTCTGTAGTTCTTCACTTTCTGCCATAAGAGTGGTGTCATCTGCATATCTGAGGTTATGAAAATTCAAGTTACAGAAAATTAATTATGTGAGTCCTAGTTGGATATGGCTGTTTCAGCAGCAGTTAGTTAGTAACCTGTGTGTGAAACTCCAGTCTGTCTGCTTTCACTCAGTAGTGCCTCCAATATTTCTAGTCAGACTTCTTTCATTCAGCTCTAAGAGCCAATGAGTAATTGCTACTTTACTACTGCAGACCAAGATAAAACAGAAATAATCTCCCTTTATGAAGTTGCAACACAAGCAATTAGGATAAGTTGCTGAGGGACTAGGTCTAAAAACATTAAATTGACACAGCCTCACTTTGGCTCACTAGGCATCACTATTCGAGAAACTTCATAGTCTCCCACCTCTTGGTAAATTCCCTTTTGTTTTGGGAGGATTTTGGCATTACAGGGGAATTCTCAAACTTTTCTGCAGATGTATGTCCACAATATTTTTGCAATTTAAACTTTTAATTTGTGCTTCTTTTTCTGATGCTCTGATTCTAAGATGAGCAGCAAATATGATTTCTTCCTCCTACTTAAAACTATCATGAGCAAAAAAAGAATATTATTAAAATAACCAAATCATCCGTATTTTCCAATATTCGTTGGTATGGGGTAAAAAGCATTTCAGTTCAGTTCAGTCGCTCAGTTGTATCCGACTCTTTGCGACCCCATGAATTGGAGCACGCCAGGCCTCCCTGTCCATCACCAACTCCCGTCCATCAAGTCAGTGATGCCATCCAGCCATCTTATCCTCTGTCGTCCCCTTCTCATCCTACCCCAATCCCTCCCAGCATCTGAGTCTTTTCCAATGAGTCAACTCTTCGCAGGAGGTGGCCAAAGTACTGGAGTTTCAGCTTTAGCATCATTCCTTCAAAAGAACACTCAGAACTGATCTCCTTTAGAATGGACTGGTTGGATCCCCTTGCAGTCCAAGGGACTCTTAAGAGTCTTCTCCAACACCACAGTTCAAAAGCATCAATTCTTCCATGCTCAGCTTTCCTCACAGTCCAACTCTCATCTCCATACATGACTACTGGAAAAATCAGAGCCTTGACTAGATGGACGTTTGTTGGCAAAGTAATGTCTCTGCTTTTGAATATGCTATCTAGGTTGGTCATAACTTCCCTTCAAAGGAGTAAGTGTCTTTTAATTTCATGGTTGCAATCACCATCTGCAGTGATTTTGGAGCTCAGAAAAATAAAGTCCAACACTGTTTCCACTGTTTCCCCATCTATTTGCCATGAAGTGATGGGACCAGATGCCATAATCTTCGTTTTCTGAATGTTGAGCTTTAAGCCAACTTTTTCACTCTCCTCTTTCACTTTCATCAAGAGACTTTTGAGTTCCTCTTCACTTTCTGCCATAAGGATGGTGTCATCTGCAATTCTGAGGTTATTGATATTTCTCCCAGCAATCCTGATTGCAGCTTATGCTTCTTCTAGCCCAGCGTTTCTCATGATGTGTTCTGCATAGAAGTTATATAAGCAGGGTAACAATATACAGCCTTGGCATACCCCTTTTCTTATTTGGAACCAGTCTGTTGTTCCATGTCCAGTTCTAACTGTTGCTTCCTCACCTGCATATAGGTTTCTCAAGAGGCTGGTCAGGTGGTCTGGTATACCCATCTCTTTCAGAATTTTCCAGTTTATTGTGATCCACAGAGTCAAAGGCTTTGGCATAGTCAATAAAGCAGAAATAGATGTTTTTTCTGGCATTCTCTTCCTTTTTCCATGATCCAGCAGATGTTGGCAATTTGATCTCTGGTTCCTCTGCTTTTTCTAAAACCAGCTTGAACATCAGGGAGTTCGCGGTTCACATATTGCTGAAGCCTGGATTGAAGAATTTTGAGCATTACTTTACTAGCGTGTGAGATGAGTGCAATTGTGCAGTAGTTTGAGCATTGTTTGACATTGCCTTTCTTTGGGATTGGAAAAAAAACTGACCTTTTCCAGTCCTGTGGCCACTGCTGAGTTTTCTAAATTTGCTGGCAAATTGAGTGCAGCACTTTCACAGCATCATCTTTCAGGATTTGAAATAGCTAAACTGAAATTCCATCACCTCCACTAGCTTTGTTTGTAGTGATGCTTTCTAAGGCCCATTTGACTTCACATTCCAGGATATCTGGCTCTAGGTGAGTGATCACACCATCATGATTATCTGGTTCATGAAGATCTTTTTCGTACAGTTCTTCCGTGTATTCTTGTCACCTCTTCTTAATATCTTCTGCTTCTGTTAGGCCCATAACATTTCTGTCCTTTATTGAGCCCATCTTTGCATGAAATGTTCCCTTGGTATCTCTAATTTTCTTGAAGAGATCTCTAGTCTTTCCCATTCTGTTGTTTTCCTCTATTTCTTTGCATTGATCTCTGAGGAAGGCTTTCTTATCTCTTGCTATTCTTTAGAACTCTGCATTCAGATGCTTATATCTTTCCTTTTTTCCTTTGCTTTTCATTTCTCTTCTTTTTACAGCTATTTGTAAGGCCTCCCCAGACAGCCATTTTGCTTTTTCGCATTAATTTTCCATGGGGATGGTCTTGATCCCTGTCTCCTGTACAATGTCACGAACTTCATTCCACAGTTCATCATGCACTCTATCTTTCAGATCTAGGCCCTTTAATCTATTTCTCACTTCCACTGTATAATCATAAGGGATTTGATTTAGGTCTTATATCAGTGGTCTAGTGGTTTTCCCTACTTTCTTCAATTTAAGTCTGAATTTGGCAATAAGAAATTTATGATTTGAGCCATAGTCAGCTCCCGGTCATGTTTTTGCTAACTGTATAGAACTTTTCCATCTTTGGCTGCAAAGAACATAATCAATCTGATTTCAGTGTTGACCATCTGGTCATGTCCATGTGTAGAGTCTTCTCTTGTGTTGTGGGAAGAGGGTGTTTGCTCTGACCAGTCCGTTCTCTTGGCAAAACTCTATTAGCATTTGCCCTGCTTCATTCCGCATTCTAAGGCCAAATTTGTCCGTTACTCCAGGTGTTTCTTGACTTCCTACTTTTGCATTCCAGTCCCTTGTAATGAAAAGGACATCTTTCTTGGGTGTTAGTTCTAAAAGGTCTTGTAGGTCTTCATAGAACCGTTCAACTTCAGCTTCTTCAGCGTTACTGGTTGGGGCATAGACTTGGATTACTGTGGTATTGAATGGTTTGCCTTGGAAACGAACAGAGATCATCCTGTCATTTTTGAGATTGATTCTAAGTACTGCATTTTGGACTCTTTTGTTGACCATGATGGCTACTCCGTTTCTTCTGAGGGATTCCTGCCTACAGTAGTAGATATAATGGTCATTAGAGTTAAATTCACCCATTCCAGGTATTTTAGTTCACTGAATCCTAGAATGTCAATATTCACTCCTGCCATCTCCTGTTTGACCAGTTCCAATTTGCCTTGATTCATGGACCTAAGATTCCAGGTTCCTATGCAATATTGCTCCAAGGAGCGGTTTCTGCGTGGGTGCAGGAGGGCCGAGAGGAGCCACTCCCCGTTCAAGGTCAGGAGGGGCAGTGGTGAAGAGATACCCCTCATCTAAGGTAAGGAGCAGCAGCTGCATTTTGCTGGAGCAGCCATGAAGAGATACCACATGTCCAATGTAAGAGAAACACAAGTAAGATGTAAGTGTTGTGAGAGGGCATCAGAGGGCAGACACATATGGGCTGAAATCATAATCACAGAAAGCTAGTCAATTTAGTCACATGGACCATAGCCTGGTCTAACTCAATGAAACTAAGCCATGCCCTGTGGGGCCACCCAAGACGGGCAGGTTATGGTGGAGAGGTGTGACAGAATGTGCTCCATTGGAGAAGGGAATGGCAAAGCACTTCAGCATTCTTGCCTTGAGAACCCCATGAACAGTATGAAAAGGGAAAATGATAGGATACTGAAAGAGAAACTCCCCAGGTCAGTAGGTGCCCAATATGCTACAAGAGATCAGTAGAGAAATAACTCCAGAAAGAAAGAAGGGGTGGAACCAAAGCAAAAACTATACCCAGTTGCAGATATGACTGGTGATAGAAGCAAGTTTGATGCTGTAAAGAGCAAAAAGCTTTTAGTTTCTTTTATTTGAGATGTCATAGAAGCAAAGAGGAAGTAGCATATATTTCCATTCAAAAGAGATGATGTTCATATACTGGACTTTGCATGAAGGAAAAAAATATTTTTATGGGGAAAACTTCTCTATGATATTTTAATATGTCTTGTGACAAGTTTTTGCCCTGTTCAGTCTTGTCAAGGAAGTTTGTTTAGCAAACAATCTTGGAAACTGGATGTCCCCCTGGGCAAAGGGCAAATGAGTTTACTGATAAGAAAGGTAAAGATAATATCTGCCTTTGAGAGGAGAGTCAGCTATGGTCCTTAGTCTTCTTTAAAATATGTTCAGTTAAATTTAGTTCAGTTGTTCAGTTGTGTCCAACTCTTTGCGACCCCATGAACCACAGCACACCAGGCCTCCCTGTCCATCACCAAATCCCAGATTCCACTCAAACCCATGTCCATTGATTTGGTGATGCCATCCAACCATCTCATCCTCTGTCATCCCCTTCTTCTCTTGTCCTCAGTCTTTCCCAGCATCAGGGTCTTTTCAAATGAGTCCAAAGTACTGGAGTTTCAGCTTCAACATCAGTCCTTCCAATGAACACCCAGGACTGATCTCCTTTAGGATGGACTGATTGGATCTCCTTGCAGTCCAAGGGACTCTCAAGAGTCTTCTTCAACACCACAGTTCAATAGCATAGATTCTTCGGCACTCAGCTTTCTTTATAGTCCAAACTCTTACATCCATACATGACCACTGGAAAAACTATAGCCTTGACTAGAAGGACTTTTGTTGACAAAGTAATGTCTCTGCTTTTTAATATGCTATCTAGGTTGGTCATAACTTTCCTTACAAGGAGTAAGCATCTTTTAATTTCATGGTGGCAGTCACCATCTGCAGTGATTTTGGAGCCCCCTGAAATTAAAGTCAGCCACGGTTTCCAATGTTTTCCCATTTATTTGCCATGAAGTGTTGGGACTGGATGCCATGATCTTAGTTTTCTGAATATTGAGCTTTAAGGCAACTTTTGCATTCTCATCTTTCACTTCATCAAGAAAGATGAGGATTTTCCTAAACTTGGGGTTCCTCAGCTTTGATGTGAATCCACTGTGCGCACTGCATCCATCCATGCTCCCATGGAGTGAAGATAACCCATGTCAATCTGAAGCTCCTGAGGCCTGCTGTGCCATAAGTACTAATTTCCCTTGTGTCTAACACAGAAATCCTTGTCCATCTATGTTACTATAGTAACCTAACTGGTTAGTTTGAAAATAGGGTAAAATCTCAGACCCTTTACTGTTGTTGGCTTTGTGTATGTGTTAAGCTACTGATACTTCATATTTTGCAATTTCTTCAACATATATTAACCTGTCTTGAGAAACACTCACAGGGATCTTAATTTCAATGTGTCTGAAATTACACTCACTTTTGTTTCCCTTAGCCATCCTCTCTCCAACTGATCCCTGTTATGATAAATTTTACTATGAATTACAAAAAGCAGAAACCTGAAAATAACCAGCCTGCACTTCTAATCATTTACTGTCTTATTCCTGATACTGTACACCCAAACCAGACCATTTTCATTCTTCACTTCTATTCTTGAACCAGAGAAAAATCTCAGAAGGGAGATCTAATTATTTTAATTCCTAATTTAAAAGCTTTCAGTGACTTCTGTAAAATCAAAATAGTTCAGCTTGGCTTCTGATGTTGCTGTTTCTACACTTGGCCTTTATGTCCACCCTCACTGGCTCATTCTTCTCTTTCCTGAACTCTTAGCTCTAGTTGTAAGAAATTTCTTCAAATGACTTCTATGTGTTTTATTTTATCCCACATCATCTCGCCATACTGTTCCTTTGGCCTGAGACATTTTCTTTTCTATTTTTCATCTGCCTGAAATGGGTGCCGACAACATAAAATATTGAAGAAATCTCCTTCCTGTCCAAGGAATACAAATAGAGATTGTCAATATGACCTAATTAACAGTGGTAATTCTAGAATTAATACATTCAGAAATTTGCTTCACAAATTTGTAGAATTAATTTCCTCAAAAGAAGCATCAACTTACACAGAAACTGTAAAAAAATAAACCACACTTTACTAAACTGATGAAGTAAGGATTCGTGGGCATGGATGAGTGTATATTTTATAAATTCTTAGCAGTGAGGGTACAATTAAGTTTGAAGGGTAAATAAAATTATGATTTAAAAAATATGTATTCAGTAATAGTCAATGCTATATTAAAGTATAATTAACTGAAAAAAATTAATTCTAATTGGCTATATTAAACATAAGGTATTGTTACTAAAATTAATGACCACTACACTTCAACACATGTGCTAGACAGTGTTATTTACATATGTTATTTAATCCTGATAGTATTCACATGGATAGATGCTCCTATTAACTCATTTTACAGATGATGTAACTCAAGTTTAGAGAGGTTAACTTGACTGTGTCTTTGAGCCAGATAGGCATAGAATATAAGCTCTGGTCCTCAAATTCCATAGTAAACTTCTTTACTTGACAGGCTTAACTGCATGCTATTAGCAAAGTGTCAGTGGAAGTTACAGTGCCCTCTCTGAAGTAATGGTAAATGTGATGAATGAAAATAGGCTGCCTGTTCCTCAGGAATTATAATACCACTATTTTCTTGAACACCTGTCTTTCACACAAGTAAAATTATTTGCTAATGAATTTTGAAATTTGATGAAAATAAAAATCCTACTATGGTAAATTATTTTATCATTATTACTGCAGGAAAACTGGAGTAGGGTATGAATTTCACATGGTGTTTCATCTAACTTTCTTCAGTTCAAAATCCTGGGTTACTCACAGTGTGGGGCTTTTTCATCACCACACTCCATATTGCCCTATGGTGAGTTCTGCCCAGACTATACTGGAGACTTTAAAGACTAAAATTTTAGCTGATAACACCTTTCTTAAAACTCATGTTTACTTTGGAACCTGTTCCAAATTATGAAATGAAATACTTGGTCCCGTTCAGATTATTTAGAGAATCAAGCTTTGTGATGTTACTGAAATGCTGGAAGATAAAGATACTATCTTGCTGCTAAGATTATTGCAACTAAACAACTAGAATTAATTCTTTACTTTGTGAAACTCACAAGGAGGCTTTTTCTTCCAAAACTGCTGTGTCTTAAAAATTCTGTTTCAAGTACTTTCAACAGAAAATTATTTCAAATTATGTTTGTAGCTTGCTAAACTTTGAAATATGAATTAATCAAATTAATACTCATATGATTAAATTTATGTAACAAGTATCATAAATTGCAGTTTTCAAAATTCATATTTGTTACAAAGTGTATATGTTAGTTGATTACTACAAGATGTAGTAAAGAATAAAGATTTTCAATCAAAACTCTAAAATTAGACCTGCTAGTCCTCTTAGGCAATACTATTTCCTTGTTGTGTGATTTCACAAATTAATCTCCTTTCTTTGGCTTTCTCATCTATAAAGTGTGGATGATCATAGTACCCATTCCAAAACATTTGTGTGTGTGTGTGTATGTGTAAGAATCAATGAGCTAGTTCATATAGAGTTATAAAAATAAATGATATATAATTTAATAAATATTAGCTAATTTCATGTGCCAGACACTTGCTAAAGGTATGTACACATTATTTTACTCACTTAATGTACTAATTATATGAAATATACTATTATTTTCATTGCATGGTTTGAGGAAACCAAGCTCTAGTGAAGTTAGGTTAACTAGTTCATGAGTGTATTATTTTTTATTATCCATTATGTTCAGATAGTTATGAAGTAAGATTTAAACAAAATTGCCATGAAGCTTTAAATGGTTCATCATTGATTCTAGATTCTGGATGTCCTTATGCTTGTTGATCACAAACAAATTTTATATTTAGCAATAAGATACCATTATTATTAATATGTGATGTTGGTATGAAAATACCTTTAACTAAAGCTAAATTCTAACAACATTGCTCTATAATTATAATATGAAGTCTAATTCTCATTTCTGTTTCCAAAATATCTTTTAACTTTTATTGTATTTCATGTTTAATGTTGGTTTTCCCTTACATGAAATTTTAGCATGATGTTAGTGTTATGTACTTGACTCATTGTAGTTATATATAAGTTGCATAGTTAATTTTTATGTTGTACCTAGTGACAATAGCTTTTCTTTCTGACTACATCATTCCATAGGAGTAAGGAAATAGGTATACTTGCTCACTGTTGATGAGGATATAGAATGTGTAATGCTGTAATATTTCTGGAGGATAACTTGAAAAAACCTACCAAAAGCCTTTTTAGTTCATTTACCCTTTAGCTATAGGTCTACTTAACAGTAACCATAAAATTATTCAGTGGTATATTGGTTTACACTGGTTAAAAGAAAAAAAAAAGTTATGTTTTTCATATGGTACTATAAATTTTGGGGAATTTGCTGTATGATTCAGGGAAGTCAAACAGGATTTCTGTGACAATCTACAAAGGTGGGACGGGGAGGGAGGTGGAAGGGAGGTTCCAGAGGGAGGGAACATGGGTATACCTATGGCTGATTATTGATGATGTATGAGAGAAAACCATAAAATTTTGTAAAGCAAATATCCTTCAATTAAAAAATAAAGTGGAAAAAAAGCACAACGGAATGAAAGAAAAGCAAGTTCCTAGTTTTTTCTATGAAAGGAAATCAAGTATATTAAAATGTACTAGATGATTGAATAATCTGGAATATTAAAAATGATATGAAAGAATTAGCTATAATAGTATGTGAAGTGTACACATACATATATATGTATATATCTTCATATATATATTTTTTCTTTTCCATAAATTCATAAATGGTAAAATCCTCAGAAATGGAAATGGAAACTCACTCCAATATTCTTTCTTGGCAATCCCATGGACAGAGGAGCCTGACAGGCTACAGTCCATGGGGTCACAGAGAGTCAGACACAACTTAATGACTAAACAACAATAATAGTTGTTCAGTTAAATAAAAAAAATAACGTTTATACATTTACATATTTAGTTTTATAGACATGGAACAGGAAAGGGTCATTTCTAAGGAATCCAGCCTTGCCTCAGTTATTCATTATGGGAAAACATGTTTTCCAGTGTTGATCCTGAGTACTCCTAATTAGATCAGCAGATTCCCTGGAGGAAATAATATCAAGATATCACTGGGAACAAATGACAAGACATTCCTTTCTCACTGCAACAGGATTGCACTGAAACTGATGTAGCCCTGGTATAGCCTTTCCTAGCTTCTCTTGATACTAGGTGCAATGTCAGGTGAAAGGAATTCAAAGACTTTTCATGCCTTTGTCAGATTTTCTGTTGGTTGTGTTTTCTTTAATGAAAGAATCTATGTATATGAAACATTTTTCTTCTGAGAGTTTATGTTTGTGAATTTTTGAATTACTGTTTATGGCTGTATTATTTCTCTGGTGAGTTTCTTCTTGGATTTAGACCATGAAAATATAAGCAGGGGACATTCATAAATACCATGAAAGTCACTAAGTTCATTTTCACAAATAAAATTCTCTGTTTTACTGAGGACCTCATGCTTCTCTGACATAAATTACCCCTTGTAATATTCTCCTGGTTCACCAAGCCAAGTAAATATAGCTTTCCTGACCCCCACCCCCCTCCCCCACTGCCTTAGATGTGTCTGATTCATCTAATCCCTTATATTCTCTCTGTTTAAGCTTGGCCAGAAGGAGGATAATATATTTTACTCTAAAGAAATATTTTTATATTGTATTTGAAATTCTGACTGGTTGAATGTGTTGTGTTTATGGGTATCTACAATCTCTGAAATGACATATGACTTCTAGATCAGGAACCTGAAAACTTTCTCTTAATGGGTAAATATTTCATACTTGTGGGACATAACATCTCTCTTGCAACTATTCAGTTCTGTCCTTCTAGTTTGACAAAAGCCATAAAGAAGGCATAAACAAATGGACATGGCTGTATTCCAATAAGACTGTTGCCAGCCTGTGGACTGTAGTTTGTCCACCTAAATTCTAGATTAATGGGAAAAGTAGTATTTTCTATTTTTTCTTGATTTTTAATGGTTTCTAGCTTTTGATAACAGATATATTCATGTAGTGTCCAGAAATCACATTTCAAAAATTTAAAAATATTTATTCTAATGTTTAGTAAAGAAGGTACAAATATATACCTGCACTTACATTTACAGTAAACATAGTCATCAGTTCTTGCTCTGTTCATACATATTACATTGAAGTATTTATACTATTGTTTTGGTCCCTTACATTATAATTATATTTAATTTCAGGATTTATAAATTTTTAAGGTAACAAAGACTTGCAATGTTTATTAGTCATTTTGTTGGGATCCACATTTGATTTCATAGAACTATTACCTTCATTTCCCCCCATCCTATAAGTTTATTCATATAAAAGCCAATTTACTTCTTTGACTTACATTATATACTATCTTAGTCTATTTGGGTTGCTACCAAAAAATACCACAGACTAGTTAACTTAGGAACAATAAAAATTTATTTCTCACAGCTCTGGAGGCTGGGAAAAGGCACCACCATGGTGGCATTTCGCCTCTTGATTTATAGCAGATGACTTCTTGTTGTGTTCTTTTGTTGAAGCCAGAGTTTCTCAGGAACCTCTTTTATAAGACACTGATGCCATTTATGAGGGCTCAATAATTATGATGTAAGCATGTTCCAGTGGTTCCACCCACCAACAGGACCACCTTGGACATTTGATTTTCAGCATAAGAATTTTGTAGGGACACAAACATTCAGACAGTAACATATACCTCCTTGAAATATGGTAACATAATGAAACCACCAGTCCCTATGCAGTGTGCTTTAACTAGATTGATCAAAGGCAGAGAGTAGAAGAAATGAACTAGGGAGGAAAAATTAACTGCATTGTTATGTAGCATTGTAATGACATCTTTGACTAAAGTCTCTGAAGTATTACCTTCTAAACCACAAAAATGAATTTCCCTGACAATCATCATTTCTGGTTGACAGAAGTCATTACAAAACTGGACCATATCTTTAGTAAATTAATATTATTAAGGTTGAAAATAATTCAGTGTGTTGTTAGTTTTATGTTTGGCCACATATTTTTAGATGAGATAGTTTCTGTTTAAAGTTACATACCTATATATTTATATACTTATAAATAAATCAAGGGAGCATGTTGTAATACATAAGCTAACTGCTAAAATGATTATAATAGAAGACAGAGTTAAGTAGTTGATACTGTAAAGACAGAAATAAATTATTAATGATTTTTTTATCTAGAAAAAAATGAAAGCAAAAATAGAAAAGACACAGTGTAGAAATTATAAAACCAATTATATTTGTGATCATACAAAACTTAAATGGCATAAACACTTCATTAACAGAGTATAAAACTGAACTTTAAAAACTCCAACTATTCTCTAGTCTCTGAAAGTTTGAATATTGAAAAGATATACTTCTAAATAACCTAGAAGTTAATGTTGAATCACAGTAGCACTTAGAAAATATATAGAGCCTGAAGATGGTGGAAGAATAGGATGGGGAGACCACTTTCTCCCCCACAAATTCATCAAAAGAACATTTAAACGCTGAGTAAATTTCACAAAACAATTTTTGAATGCTGGCAGAGGACATCAGGCATCCAGAAAAGCAGCCCAGTGTCTTCAAAAGGAGGTGGGAAAAAATATAAAAGACAAAAAAAGAGACAAAAGAGGTAGGGATGGAGCTCCATCCTGGGAAGGGAGTCTTAAAAAGAAGTTTCCAAACACGAGGAAACACTCTCACTGTCAAGTCTGTGGCAAGGCTTGGAACCACAGAGGACAACATAACTGGGAAGAAAAATAAATAAATAATTAAAACCCACAGATTACATGTCCAGTTATAACTCCCCCAGTGAGAAGCAATGCAGACGCCTGCACCCGCCACTAGCAAGCGGGAGCTGGCAGGGAGGTGCGGGCTGCATTGTACAGAGTAAGGACCGGGCCTGAATGCCCTGAGGGCAATCTGAGGAACCTAACTTGGGCTAGCAAACGAGACTGTGGGATAGCTACCACGCAAAAAGACCTAACCAAAGACACCACCAGGCCCACTCACAGAACAAAGGACTGAACAGAGCTAGCCTGCTGCAGACCATCCCCCTCTGGTGACAGGGAGCCAGAGCCTGAAGGGGGCAATCGCAGCCCCAGAGACACATTACCAAATTGCAAGCAAGCTTCTTTGCTAACTAAGGCTTCTTGGGATTCTGGACGGTCAACATCTGCCTGAGAAGGTGTGCTGGTTGTGCACCCAGAAAACCGAACAGCAGGCACGGGGGAGGCAATAAGTTGCAGCGACTGTGCTTGCCAAACACCTCATCACCTGAGCTGCTCAGACCTGGGAAGGGCACAAAACGCAGGCCCAACTGAGTGTGCACCTCTGAGGAGTACCTGAGTGCCTGACCTGAGTGGCTTGGACCTGGGCGATGAATGCAGACCAGGGCCGGCCTTGGACGGTTCCCGGCAGAGCAACCTAGAGCCTGAGCAGTGTGGGCAGCGAGGGCATATGCGCCGTGAGTGGGGACAGGCCCAGTGTGGCTGAGACAATGCGACCACACGACAGTGTTATTTGTTTGCAGTGTCCCTCCCTCTCTACAGCGTGACTGAACAAGTGAGCCTAAAAAAGTGTCCACCACAGTCCCCTTGTGTCAGGGCAGAAATCAGACACTGAAGAGACCAGCAAACAGAAGAAGCTAAAACAGAGGGAACTGCCCTGGAAATGACAGGTGCAATAGATTAAAACCCTGTAGTTAGCACTGATTACGCAGGAAGGGGCCTATAGATCATGAGAAATATAAACTAGACCAAGAAACTATCCGAAAATGAACTGACCCCACACTTCCCACAACACCACCAGAGAAAGTCCTAGATATATTTTCACTATCATTCTTTTTTTTTAATTTTTAAAAATGTTTAATTCCTCTATTACTCCTTTAATTTTCATTTTTATAACCTACTATTACTTTGCAAAAAAAAAGACATTATTTTTTAAAGCAAACTTCATATATATATATTTTAAATAATTTTTGTAACTTTGTGTTTTTTTTTTCTTTTCTTTAATATTGTATTTTTGAAAATCCAACCTCTACTCTAGATTTTTAATCTTTGCTTCTTGGTATTTGTTATCAATTTTATACCTTTAAGAACCCAATCTTCAGTACCCATTTTTACTTGGGAGTGAGATTACTGGCTTGACTGTTCTCTCCCCCTTTGGACTCTTCTTTTTCTCCACCAGGTCGCCTCTATCTCCTCCCTCCTCCTTCTCTTCTCTACCCAACTCTGTGAATCTCTTTGTGTGTTCCAGACGGTGTAGAACACTTAAGGAACTGATTACTGGCTGGATTTGTCTCCCTCCTTTTGATTCCCCCTTTTATCCTCCTGGTCACTTCTGTCTCCTTCCTCCCTCTTCTCTTCTCTGTATAACTCTGTGAACATCTCTGAGTATTCCAGACTGTGGAGCACACATAAGGAAGTGACTACTGTCTAGCTTGCTCTCTCATCTTCTGATTACACTTCATCTCATTCAGGTCAACTCTAACTCCCTCCTCCCTCTTCTCTTCTCCATGTAACTCTGTGAACCTCGCTAGATGTTTCACACTGTGGAGACACTTTTCATCTTTAACCTAAATGTTTTATCAATGGTGTTGTATAGATGGAGAGGTCTTGAGACTACTGTAAAAATAAGACTGAAAACCAGAAGCAAGTGGCTTAAGTCCAAATCCTGAGAACACCAGAGAACCCCTGACTCCAGAGAACATTAATCGACAGGAGCTTATCAAGTACCTCCATACCTACACTGAAACCAAGCACCACCCAAGGGCCAACAAGTTCCAGAGCAAGACATACCATGCAAATTCTCCAGCAACACAGGAACACAGCCCTGAGCTTCAATATAAAGGCTGCCCAAAGTTACTCCAAACCCATTTACATCTCATACTCATTACTGGACACTTCATTGCACTCCAGAGAGAAGAAATCCAGCTCCATCCATGAGAACACCAACACAAGCTTCCCTAACTAGGAAACTTTGACAAGCCATGCATACAACCCTATCCACAGTGAGGAAACTTCACAATAAAGAGAAATCCACAAACTGCCAGAATACAGGAAGGCCACCAAAAACACAGCAATATAAACAAGATGAATAGACAGAGGAATACCCAGCAGATAAAGGAACAGGATAAATGCCCCCAAAACAAACAAAAGAGGAAGAGATAGGGATTCTACCTGATAAAGAATTCTGAATAACGATAATGAAAATGATATAAAATCTTGAAAACAAAATGAAATCACAGATAAATAGTCTGGAGACAAGGACTGAAAAGATGCAAGAAAGGTTTAACAAGGACCTAGAAGAAATAAAAAAGAGTCAATAGATAATGAATAATTCAATACAGAGATAAAAAAAACACTCTGGAGGCAACAAATAGTAGAAGAAGATAAGATTAGTAAGGTAGAAGATAGAGTGGTAGAAATGAATGAATCAGAGAAGAAAAAATAAAAATGAGTTAAAAGAAATGAGGACAATCTCAGAGACCTCTGGGACAATGTTGAATGCCCCAACATTCGAATCATAGGAGTCCCAGAAGAAGAAGACAAAAAGAAAGACCATGAGAAGAGATAATAGTTGAAAATTTCCCTAAAATAGAGAAGGAAACAATCACCCAAGTCCAAGAAACCCAGAGAGTCCCAAACAGGATAAACTCAAGGTGAAACACCCCAAGACACATATTAATCAAATTAACAAAGGTCAAACACAAAGAACAAATATTAAAAGCAGCAAGGGAAAAAAAAATAACACACAAGGAGATTCCCATAATTATAACAGCTGATCTTTCAATAGAAACTCTTCTGGCCAGGAGGGAATGTCAGGACATACTTAAAGTGATGAAAGACAATAACCTACAGCCCAGATTACTGTACCCAGCAAGGATCTCATTCAAATATGAAGGAGAAATCAAAAGCTTTACAGACAAGAAAAGCTGAGAGAATTCAGCACCACCAAACCAGCTCTCCAACAAATGCTAAAGGATCTTCTGTAGACAGGAAACACAAAAAGGGGGGAATAAACTCAAACCCAAAACAATAAAGTAAATGGCAATGGGATCACACTTATCAGTAATTACCTTAAATGTAAATGGGTTGAATGCCCCAACCAAAAGACAAGGACTGGCTGAATGGATACAAAAACAAGACCCCTATATATGTTGTCTACAAGAGACCCACCTCAAAACAGAGGACACATACAGACTGAAAGTGAAGGGCTGGAAAAAGATATTCCATGCAAATAGAGACCAAAAGAAAGCAGGAGTAGCAATACTCATATCCGATAAAATAGACTTTAAAACAAAGGCTGTGAAAAGAGACAAAGAAGGATCCTGTGTAATGATCAAAGGATCAATCCAAGAAGAAGATATAACAATTATAAATATATATGCACCCAACATAGGAGCACCACAATATGTAAGACAAATGCTAACAAGTATGAAAGGGGGAAATTAACAATAACACAATAATAGTGGGAGATTTTAATACCCCACTCAAACATATGGATAGATCAACTAAACAGAAAATTAACAAGGAAACACAAACTTTAAATGATACAATAGACCAGCTAGACCTAATTGATATCTATAGGACATTTCACCCCAAAACAATGAATTTCACCTTTTTCTCAAGTGCACACCGAACTTTCTCCAGGATAGATAACATCCTAGGCCATAAATCTAGCTTTGGTAAATTAAAAAAAAATTAAAATCATTCCAAGCATCTTTTCTGACCACAATGCAGTAAGATTAGATCTCAATTACAGGAGAAAAACTATTAAAAATTGCAACATATGGAGGCTGAACAACAAATCACAGAAGAAATAAAAAAAGAAATCAAAATACACATAGAAACTAATGAAAATGAAAACACAGCAACACAAAACCTGTGGGTTACTGTAAAAGCAGTGTTAAGGGAAAAGTTCATAGCAATACAGGCTTACTTCAAGAAACAAGAAAAAAGTCAAATAAATAACCTGACTCTACACCTAAAGCAAATAGAAAAGGAAGAAATAATGAACCCCAGGGTTAGTAGAAGGAAAGAAATCTTAAAAATTAGGGCAGAAATAAATGCAAAAGGAACAAAAGAGATCATAGCAAGAATCAACAAAGCCAAAAGCTGGTTCTTTGAAAGGATAAATAAAATTGACAAACCATTAGCCAGACTCATCAAGAAACAAAGGGAGAAAAATCAAATTAATAAAATTAGAAATGAAAATGAAGAGATCACTACAGACAACACAGAAATACAAAGGATCATAAGAGACAACTATCAGAAACTATATGCCAATAAAATGGACAACGTGGAAGAAATGGAAAAATTCTTAGAAAAGTACAACTTTCCAAAACTGAACCAGGAAGAAATAGAAAATCTTAACAGACCAATCACAAGCATGGAAATTGAAATTGTAATCAGAAATCTTCCAGCAAACAAAAGCCCAGGTCCAGAAGGCTTCACAGCTGAATTCTACCAAAAATTTAGAGAAGAGCTAACATCTATCCTACTCAAACTCTTCCAGAAATTTGCAGAGGAAGGTAAACTTCCTAACTCATTCTATGAAGCCACCATTTCCCCAATACCAAAACCAGACAAAGATGCCACAAAAAAAGAAAACTACAGGCCAATATCACTGGTGAACATAGATGCAAAAATCCTCAACAAAATTCTAGCAAACAGAATCCAACAACACATTAAAAAGATCATACACCATGACCAAGTGGGCTTTATCCCAGGGATGCAAGGATTCTTCAATATCTGCAAATCAATCAATGTAACACACCACATTAACAAATTGAAAAATAACAGCCATATGATTATCTCAATTGATGCAGAGAAAAGCTTTGACAAAATTCTACATCCATTTATGACAAAAACTCTCCAGAAAGCAGGAATAGAAGGAACATACATCAGCATAATAAAAGCTGTATATGACAAACCCACAGCAAACATTATCCTCAATGGTGAAAAATTGAAAGCATTTCTCCTAAAGTCAGGAACAAGACAAGTGTGCCCACTTTCACCACTGCCATTCAACATAGTTCTGGAAGTTTTGGCCACAGCAATCAGAGCAGAAAAGGAAATAAAAGGAGTCCAAAATGGAAAAGAAGTAAAACTCTCACTGTTTGCAGATAACATGATCCTCTACATAGAAAACCCTAAAGACTCCACCAGAAAATTACTAGAGCTAATCAATGAATATAGTAAAGTTGCAGGATATAAAATCAACACGCAGAAATCCCTTGCATTCCTATACACTAACAATGAGAAAACATAAAGAGAAATTAAGGAAACAATTCCATTCACCATTGCAACGAAAAGAATAAAATACTTAGGAATATATCTACCTAAAGAAACTAAAGACCTAGATATAGAAAACTATAAAACACTGGTGAAAGAAATCAAAGAGGATACTAATAGATGGAGAAATATACCATGTTCATGGATTGGAAGAATCAATATAGTGAAAATGAGCACACTACCCAAAGCAATCTACAGATTCAATGCAATCCCTATCAAAACTGGATATAGAACTGCCTTATGACCCAGCAATCCCACTGCTGGGCATACACACTGAGGAAATCAGAATCGAAAGAGACACATGTACCCCAGTGTTTTTTGCAGCACTGTTTATAATAGCCAGGACATGGAAGCAACCTAGATGTCCATCAGCAGATGAATGGATAAGAAAGCTGTGGTACATATTCACAATGGCGTATTACTCAGCCATCAGAAAGAGTAGATTTGAATCAGTTCTAATGAGGTGGATGAAACTGGAGCCTGTTATACAGAGTGAAGTAAGCCAGAAAGAAAAATACCAATACAGTATACTAACACATACATATGGAATTTAGAAAGATGGTAATGATAACCCTGTATGCGAGACAGCAAAAGAGACACAGATGTATAGAACAGTCTTTTGGACTCTGTGGGAAAGGGTGGGATGCTTTGGGGGAATGGCATGGAAACATGTATAATATCATATAGGAAATGAATCACCAGTCCAGGTTCAATACAGGATCCTTGGGGCTGATGCACTGGAATGACCTGGAGGGATGGTACGGAGAAGGAGTGGGAGGGAGGTTCAGGATGGGGAACACGTGCATGCCCACGGCAGATTAATGTTGACGTGTGGCAGAACCAATACAATATTGTAAGGTAATTAGCCTCCAATTAAAATAAATAAATATAAACTAAAAAAAGAAAATATATATAGCCTAATTAAAAAAAAATATATATATGTCAGTGTGTTCAGGCTTGTATAACAAAAATACCATAAATTGAGTGACTTATAAATTATTTATCATACATCTGGAGACTGCAAGTCCTTGATTATAGAACCAGAAGTTTTGGTTTGTGGTGAGGACACTCTTCCTGGTTCATAGATGGTCATTTCACTGTTAGCTCATATGGCTGAAAGGACAAAGGATCTTTCTGAAGATTCTTTTATAATAGTAATAGTCTCATTCACGAGGGCTCCACTCTCATAGCCTGATCATCACCCAAATGTCCCACCTCCTAATACCATCACCTTGGGGATTAGGATTTCAATATACACATTTTAGGAAGACACAAGCATTCATATCAAAACAATAATATAATTTGTAGTATATATGTAACAATACTTAAAGGGAAAGGCTTTCCTGGTGGGTCCGTGGTAAAGAATCTGCCTGCAGTATGGTTTGATCCCTTTATCTGGAAGATCCCCTGAATAAGGAAATGGCAACCCACTCCAGTATTCTTGTCTGGGAAATCCCATAAACAGAGGAGCCTGATGGGTTACAGTCCATGGGATCACAAAACAGTTGAATATGTCTTAGTGAGTAAAGCAACAGCAACATTTAAAGAAAAATTTGGAGCTCTAATAACTGCATCAAAAAATAAAAAGAAGGGCTGCAATTTAACTGTTTAAGCTTTCAACTCATGAAGCTAGAAAAAAAGCAAATTGAATATAACAATATTATACTTTTAGCTCCTCCACAGCATTTCACTCCACAAATTTCACAAAAAATGTCAAGATAAACCTTCCATTTTTAAAAAAATTAGCTTTTTCGTCATGATTTTAGATGTGTGGTTACTGTATAGCTCCAAATCTGTTATTTTGAAAGAGTTTATGAAAGGAAAAGCATAAAATGATATATTTATTAACAAATTAAAGAATTGTTAGGAAAGCAAATAATGACTAAATAAAATGCAATTTTAAAAGATAATGATATAAAATAATTGAACATGTTTCTAATCTCATAAGAATCCTGAACAGTAACATTATTTATACCTCCTTTGACAGATAAACAATAGTAGGGAGATATATGTGATGAGTCAGAAATAAAAAGGTGATGTAGTTTTTCCTCAAATTTTAGATAGTGAAATAGTAAGGGTTTGGAAATGGATGTGATTTTGAATAGTATTACAAAGAAAATATTCAAAATTTCCTCAGTCAATGGTGCATCTAAGTGAAATGAATAAAACTGTATTTGCTTAGAAATCTACTTGTTGAGAAATGTGTGATTTAAATATATATATATATATATATAAGTGATTTTAATTATGGTGGTGATATTACTCACTCAGTGATGTCTCACTTTAGAACCCATAGACTGTAGCCCACCAGGATCCTCTGTCCTTAGAATTCTCCAGGCAAGAATATTGGAGTGGGTTGCCATTTCCTTCTCCAGGAGAACTTCCTTACCCAGGGGTTGAACCAGAGTCTCCTGCATTGCAGGCAGATTCTTATACCAATATAACAGATGCTTGTAAGACATTTTTAAAAATATGTACACAAAGCTTCAAAAATAAATTTACTCCTTCAATTGTCACATCCTAAATTTGACAGAATATAGTTTTATGTACATTCTTCTTTATATAATGGCATTTCATGTCTGGTTTTACAGAAGAAAAAATAGAAGATAAATTGAACAGCATAACATTGAACATTATTGAAATGCAGAATTACAAGTTTTTTTTTCAGCTTCAAAATTGTGCTGCAAACATATGAACAATTTGAAAAGCCCTGTGACCATTGTATCTTTTCTATGTAATTCATGTTAAAAATACTGGTTAATTAATCTGGATCCAAGTGCCTATAATCACACAGTGAAAATTAAGACTTCTATTATCATTGAGAGAAGTAAACACAAGTCAGGAGAAAATGGTTACTTATATTCTAAACTGTGAAGTTTATATGAGAAATAAATTAACCATAAAATTAGAGTGCAGGCAGCTTTCTGAAGAAAAAGTCTTAAAGGTATTCTAAAATACTTAAAATGCAATATTTCCTTAGCAGATTTAAACAGAGACACAAGTTGAAGAAGGAAATTTGAAAATTGGGTGAAATTTAGATTCCCTTTAAATTAACCTTTGCTTAAGATTCTTAGAAAATGAATTGGACTCACTGTAAGCTTCTATGCTATAATTAAAAGAACAGATGAAATGTTCCATTTATTCCCTGGTCACCATAAACCTAGATATTCATAGCACTCTTTCCAAAATGGCTACCACCAACATTACTTTCCCACAGAGGGAAAAACGATTTCTTTTGAAGAACAAAGAAAGAATATAATAGATAATATTATGTAATATTTTATGTAATATAAAAGAAAGTAGATTTAAAATATAGAGAAATGTGTATGTTTGAGGTTTAAAATTTTTAATCAGGAGGGATTTTTACTTTCTTAAAAATCATGCAGTCTTTTTAAACTTAACTTAGAGATAACTGTACAGAGGAATGTGTAAAATTCAGATAATTTCTTTCATAAAATAATTAGAAAAGAAAGATTATTGAGAAGGATAAGATCTTAAGAATATATGAACACTAAACTCTTCTGGGGTGACAAGGAAAAAGTAGAAATCTTGCAACTATGAACTGTGGAAGTCTTTAGATTTGATTACAGACTATGAGACCATGTTTTAAAAGACTGATAATGGCAAGGATCTAGATATATATTGTAAATAATGGCTAACCTATACTCATATCACTATTAAAGGTATAGAAAATACTTTAAGATATTTTAAGACCATATTACAATTTAAATTTATTCCATATATAATTTTAATTTGATCTAAAATCTAAGGTATACTTTAATTTCACAACATAAATCTGGCGTTTGCTAGATCAAGTTTGAACCACCCAATTCAGCAACTACCTTTGTTTAGGTTTTGCTTTTATCATTGACATTTTCAAAAAATGATTTTAAATTTTAAAATAATTTTAGAAAAATTGAGAGGAAAATACAGATATTTAACATCCCTTGCCTCCACACATGTGCAGCCATCTTTATTATTAGCATCCTTTGGTAGGGTGGTACATTTGTTATCATTGGTGAACCTGTCTTTACACATCACACCCACCGAATGTCATAGTATATATTATGATGCACTGGTGGTGGTATATATTTCATGGGTTGGGACAAATGTATAGTGACTTATGCACATTATAGTATCATATAGAAATTTTTTGCTGCCCTAAAAAATATATGTTCCACGTATTCATTGTTCCTCTCACCCCTAACCTTTGGCAACCACTAATTTCTTTGCTGACTTTGTAGTTTTACCTTTTTCCAGATGTTATATAATTGGAATCATACAGTATGTTGCCTTTCCACATTGCTTCTTTCACTTGGTAATATGAAGTTAAGATTTCTCTGTGTCTTATCATGGCCTGTTTCTGTTTTGTTTTGTTTGTTTTTGTTTTTCTTGTTGTTCATTTCTTCTTAGGGTCAAATAACGTTATGTTGTCTGGATGTATTACAGTTTATTTATCCATCCACCTGTTGAAAGTCATGTTCATTGCCTCCAAGTTTTAGCAATTTTTATTTTTATTTTTGTTTGTGAAAGTTTTAGCAATTTTAAATCAAATTGCATAGAAAACTTCATGCAGATTTTTGTGTGGACATAAATTTTTTAACAATTTGGGGAAAATACCAAGGAGCACAATTACTGGATCATATGGTAGTATCTTTATTTTTGTAAGAAACCACAAAACTGTTTCTTTAAGTGGTTGTATCTTGTTGCATTCCACTAGCAATGAGTGAGAGTTTCTCTTGCTTTGCCTCCTTGTCACATTTCTTATTGTCAAAGTTCTGAATTTAGGCCATTATAATGAATGTGTTTCAGTGAGTTAGACAAGGCTGTGGTCTGTGGGATCAGTTTGTTTAGTTTTCTGTGATAGTGGTTTTCATTCTGGCTGCCCTCTGATGGATAAGGATAAGAGGTTTGTGGAAGGCTTCCTGATGGGGGAGACTGACTATGGAGGAATCTAGGTCTTGTTCTGATGGACGAGGCCATGCTCATAACATCTTTAATCCAATTTTCTGTGAATGGGCGGGGTTGTGTTCCCTCCTTGTTGTTTGGCCTGAGTCCAAACTATGGTAGGGGTAATGGCAGTAATGGCAACCTCCTTCAAAAGGACTTATGCCCACTATGTTGTATTGAGTGCCCCTGGCCCAACAGCAGGGCACTGTCGACCCACTCCTCCTTCAGAGACTCCTGGACTTTCATAGGCAAGTCTGGCTCAGTCTCCTGTGGGGACACTGCTCTTTTCTCCTGGGTACGGATGCACACAAGGTTTGGTTTTGCCCTCCAAGAGTGTGTTTCCTCAGTCCTATGGAAGTTCTGTAATCAAATGTTGGGAAATCTTTTGTGGGTCCAAAGAAAGGCAGTGCCAAAGAATGTTCAAACTACTGTGCAACTGCACTCATCTCACATGCTAGGAAAGTAATGCTCAAAATTCTGAGTGAGGCTTCAACAGTACATGAACTGGGAACTTCCAGATGTTCAAGGTAGATTTGAAAAAGGCAGAAGAGCTAGAGACCAAATTGCCAAAATTTGTTGGATCATCAAAAGAGCAAGAGAATTCCAGAAAAACATCTACTGCTGCTTTATTGACTATGCCAAAGCCTTTGACTGTGTGGATCACAACAAACTGTGGAAAATTCTTCAAGAGTTGAGAATAACAGCCTACCTCACCTGCCTCCTGAGAAATCTGTATGCAGGTCAAACAGCAACAGTTAGAACTGGGCATAGAGCAATGGACTGGTTCCAAATCAGGAATGGGGTAATTCAAGGCTGTATATCATCACCCTGCTTATTTAACTTCTATGCAGAATACATCATGCGAAATGTCAGGCTGAAGCACAAGCTGAAATGAAGATTGGTGGGAGAAATATTAATAACCTTAGATATGCAGACGACACCACCCTTATGGCAGAAAATAAAGAGGAACTAAAGAGCCTCTTGATGAAAGTGAAAGAGGAGAGTGAAAAAATGTCTTAAAGTGCAACATTCAAAAAACTGACATCATGGCACCTGGTACCATCACTTCATGGTAAGTAGATGGAGAAACAATGGAAACAGTAACAGACTTTATTTTCTTCAGCTCCAAAATTACTGCTGATGGTGACTGCAGCCAGGAAATTAAAAGACACTTGCTCCTTGGAAGAAAAGCTATGACTGACCTAGACAACATATTAAAGAGCAGAGACATTACTTTGTCAAAAAGGTCTGTCTAGTCAAACAATGGTTTTTCCAGTAGTCATATATGAATGTGAGAGTTGGACTATAAATAAGCTGAGCACCAAGAATTAATGCTTTTGAACTGTGGTGTTGGAGAAGACTCATGAGAATCTTTTAAACTGTAAGGGGATCCAACCAGTCCATCCTAAAGGAAATCAATCCTGAATATTCATTGGAAGGACTGATGCTCAAGTTGAAGCTCCAATATTTTTGCCACCTGATACAAAGAGCTGACTTATTAGAGAAGGCCCTGATGCTGGGGAAGATTGAAGACAAGAGGAGAAAGGGACGACAGAGCATGAGATTGTTGGATGATATCATTGACTCAATGAATACGAATTTGAGCAAGCTCTGGGAGTTGGTGATATCGGGAAGCCTGGTGTGCTGCAGTCCATGGGGTCGCAGAGTAGGACATGACTGAGGGACTGAGCTGAGCTGAACTGAATAGATATGTAGTACAATTCATAGTTATTTAATTTCCCTATTCCTAGTGACAAATGATATGTAGCAACTTTTCATACGTTTTTTTTTGCCATTTATGTATCTTCTTTGTTGAGACTTCTGTTAAGGACTTTGGCCTACTTTAATTGGGTTGCTTTTTTGTTGAATTTTAAGAGTTCTTTTGTAATTTGGATAATGGTATTCTATCAAATGTGTCTTTTTTTCTTTTTATATTTTAATTAATTAATTAATCTTAATTGGAGGCTATTACTTTAGAATATTGTAGTAGTTTTTGCCATATATTGATATGAATCAGCCGTGGATGTATATGGGTCTCCCATCCTGAACCCCCCTCCCACTTCACTCCCCATCCCATCCCACAGGGTCATCCCAGTGCACTGGCCCTGAGCACCCTGTCTCATGCATTGGGCCTGGACTGGTGATTTGTTTCACACATGGTAATATACATGTTTCAATGTTATGCTCTCAAATCATCCCACCCTCACCTTCTACAGAGTTCAAAAGTCTGTTCTTTACATCTGTGTCTCTTTTGCTGTCTTGCATATAGAGTCATCGTTACCATCTTTCTAAATTCCACATATATATGCATTAATATACTGTATTGGTGTTTTTCTTTTTGACTTACTTCATACTGTATAATAGGCTCCAGTTTCATCCACCTCATTAGAACTAATTCAAATGTATTCTTTTTTAAAAGGTGAGTAATATTCCATTGTGTGTTTGTACCACAGCTTTCTTATCCATTCATCTGCCAATGGACATCTAGGTTGCTTCCATGTCCTAGCTATTGTAAACAGTGCTGCAGTGAACATTGGGGTACATGCGTCTCTTTCAATTCTGGTTTCCTCAGTGTGTATGCCCAGAAGTGGAATTGTTGGGTCATATGGCAGTTCTATTTCTACGTTTTTAAGGAATCTCCACTCTGTTCTCCATAGAGGCTGTACAAGTTTGCATTCCCATCAACAGTGTAAGAGAATTCCCTTTTCTCTGCACCCTCTCCAGTATTTATTGTTTATAGACTTTTGGATAGCAGCCATTCTGACAGGCATGAGATGGTACCTCATTGGGGTTGTGATTTGCATTTCTCTGATAATGAGTGATGTGAGCATCTTTTCATGTGTTTGTTAGCCGTCAGTGTGTCATCATTGCAAAAATGTCTGTTTTGTTCTTTGGCCAACTTTTTGATTGGGTCGTTTGTTTTTCTGGAATTGGGCTGTAGGAACTGCTTGTATATTTTTTGAGATTAACTCTTTGTCATTTGCTTCATTTGCTATAATTTTCTCCGATTCTGAAGGCTGTCTTTCACCTTGCTTATAGTTTCCTTTTTTGTGCAAAAGCTTTAAGTTTAATTAGGTCCCATTTGTTTATTTTTTGCTTTTATTTCCATTACTGTGGGAGGTGGGTCATAGAGGATCCTGCTGTGATTTATTTCAAAGAGTGTTTTGCATATGTTTTCTTCTAGGAGTTTTATAATTTTTGGTCTTACATTAAGGTCTTTAATCCATTTTGAGTTTATTTTTGTGTATGGTGTTAGAAAATGTTCTAGTTTCATTCTTTTACAAGTGGTTGACCAGTATTCCCAGCACCACTTGGTAAAGAAATTGTCTTTTCTCCATTGGTTATTCTTGCCTCCTTTGTCAAAGATAAGGTGTCCATAGATGTGTGGATTTATCTCTGGGTTTTATATTTTCTTCCATTGATCTATATTTCTGTCTTGTGCTAGTTCCATATTGTCTTAATGACTGTAGCTTTGTAGCATAGCCTGAAGTCAGGTAGGTTGATTCCTTCAATTCCATTCTTCTTTCAAGATTGCTTTGGCTATTTGAGTTTTTTTGTATTTCCATACAAATTGTGAAATTGTTTGTTACAGTTCTTTGAAAAATACCATTGGTAGCTTGATAGAGATTGCAGTGAATCTATAGATTGCTTTGAGTAGTATACTCATTTCCACTATATTGATTCTTCTGATCCATGAACATGGTATATTTATCCTCTATTTGTGTCATCTTTCATTTCTTCATCAGTGTTTTATAGTTTTTTATATATAGATCTTTGTTTTTTTTTTTTAGGTAGATTTATTCTTAAGTATTTTATTCTTTTCGTCACAATGGTGAAAGGAATTGTTTCCTTAATTTCTCTGTTTTCTCATTGCTGCTGCTGCTAAGTCACTTCAGTTGTGTCCGACTGTGTGCGACCCCATAGACGGCAGCCCACCAGGCTCCCGCGTTCCTGGGATTCTCCAAGCAAGAACACTCGAGTGGGGTGCCATTGCTTTCTCATTGCTAGTGTATAGAAATGCAAGGGATTTCTGTGCATAAATTTTATAACCTGCAACTTTACTACATTCATTGATTAGCTCTAGTAATTTTCCGGTGGTGTCTTTAGGATTTTCTATGTAGAGGATCATGTCATCTGCAAACTATGGAATTTTACTTCTTCTTTTCCAATCTGGATTCCTTTTATTTCGTTTTTCTTTTCTGATTGCTGTGGCTAAAACTTCCAAAACTGTTATGAATAGTAGTGGTGAGAGTGGGCACCCTTGTTTTGTTCCTGACTTTACAGGAAATGCTTTCAATTTTTCACCATTGAGGATATGTCTTTTATTGCATTGAGGCATGTTCCTTCTATGCCTGCTTTTTTGAGTTTTTTTTTTTTTTTATCATAAATGGATGTTGAATTTTGTCAAAGGCTTTCTCTGTGTCTATTGAGATAATCATATGGTTTTTACCTTTTAATTTGTTAATGTGGTGGATCACATTGATTAATTTGAGAATATTGAAGAATCCTTGCATCCCTGCCTGGGATAAAGCCCAATTGGTCATGATTTTTTTAATATGTTGTTGGATTCTGTTTGCTAGAATTTTGTTGATGATTTTGCATCCATGTTCATTAGTGATAATGGCCTGTAGTTTTGTGTGTGTGTGTGTGTGTGTGATCTTTGTCTGGTTTTGGTATTAGGGAAATGGTGGCTTCATAGAATGAGTTTGGGAATTTACCTTCCTCTTCAATTTTCTGGAAGAGTTTGAGTAGGATATGTGTTCTTCTCTAAATTTTTAGTAGAATTCATCTGGGAAGCCACCTGGTCCTGGGCCTCTGTTTGTTGGAAGATTTTTGATTACAGTTCAATTTCCATGCTTGTGATGGGTCTGTTAAGATTTTCTCTTTCTCCCTGGTTCAGTTTTGGAAGGTTATACTAATCTAATAATTCATCTCTTTTTTCCAAATTGTCCATTTTATTGGCATATAGTTTCTGATAGTAGTCTCTTATGAGCCTTTGTATTTCTATGTTGTCTGTTGTGACTTCTCCATTTTCATTTCTCATTTTGTTGATTTGATTCTTCTTCCTTTTATTCATGATGAGTCTGGCTAATGGTTTGTCCATTTTATTTATCTTCTCAAAGAATCAATTTTTAGCTTTGCTGATTTTTGCTATGGTCTCCCTTGTTTCTTTTTCATTTATTTCTGCCCTAATTCTTATGATTTCTTTCCTTCTACTAACCTTGGGGTTCTTAATTTCTTCTTTTTCTAGTTACTTTAGATGTAAATTTAGGTTATTTTTTTGATTTTTCTCTTGTTTCTTGAGGTAAGTTGTAGGGCTCTGAACCTTCCCATTTGCACTGCTTTTATGAATCCCATAGATTTTGGGTTGTTGTGTTTTCATTTTCATTTATTTCTATGCATATTTGATTTCTCCTGTGATTTGCTGGTTATTCTGAAGTGTGTTGTTTAGCCTCCATATGTTTGTATTTTTAATAGTTTTTTTTTTTTTTTTTCTTCTTCAGTTCAGTTCAGTGGTTCAGTCTTGTCCAACTCTTTGTGACCCCATGAACTGCAGCACACCAGGCCTCCCTGTCCATCACCATCTCCCGGAGTTCACTCAAGCTCATGTCCATCATGTCGGTGATGCCATCCAGCCATCTCATCCTCCGTCGTCCCCTTCTCCTCCTGCCCCCAATCCCTCCCAGCATCAGAGTCTTTTCCAATGTGTCAACTCTTCGCATGAGGTGGCCAAAGTATTGGAGTTTCAGCTTTAGCATCAGTCCTTCCAAAGAACACCCAGAACTGATTTCCTTTAGACTTCTAATCTTACCGCATTGTGATCAGAAAAGATTCTTGAAATGATTTCATTTTTTTTGAATTTACCAAGGCTAGATTTATGACCCAGGATGTGATGTATCCTGGAGAATGTTCTGTGTGCACTTGAGTAAAAGGTGCCCTTGAGAAATTAATCATTTTGGGGTGAAATATACTATAGATATCAATTAGATCTAACTGATCCATTGTATCATTTAGAGCTTGTAATTCCTTGCTAATTTTCTGTTTAGATGATCTATCCATAGGTGTGAGTAGGGTATTAAAGTCTCCCACTATTATTGTGTTACTGCTGATTTCCCCTTTCATACTTGTTAGCATTTGCCTTACATAATGAGGTGCTCCTATGTTGGGTGCATATATATTTGTAATTGTTATGTCTTCTTCTTGGATTGATCTTTTGATCACTATGTAGTATCCTTCTTTGTCTCCTTTCATGGCTTTTATTTCAAA
This sequence comes from Capra hircus, assembly GCF_001704415.2. Classification (NCBI taxonomy): domain Eukaryota; kingdom Metazoa; phylum Chordata; class Mammalia; order Artiodactyla; family Bovidae; genus Capra; species Capra hircus. The sequence goes on along the minus strand of NC_030809.1, from coordinate 54,676,072 downwards.
GTCTATTTTATTTGATATGAGTATTGCTACTCCTGCTTTCTTTTGGTCTCTATTTGCATGAAATATCTTTTTCCAGCCCTTCACTTTCAGTCTGTATGTGTTCCTTGTTTTGAGATGGGTCTCTTGTAGGCAGCATTTATAGGGGTCTTGTTTTTGCATCCATTCAGCTGGTGTTTGTTTTTGGTTGGGGCATTTTACCCACTTACATTTAGGGTAATTACTGATAAGTATGGTCCCATTGCCATTTACTTTGTTGTTTTGGGTTTAAGTTTATACACCCTTTCAGTGTTTCCTGTCTAGAGAAGGCCCTTTGGCATTTGTTGAAAAGCTGGTTTGGTGATGCTGAATTCTCTCAGCTTTTGCCTGTCTGTAAAGCTTTTGATTTCTCCTTCATATTTGAATGAAATCCTTGCTGGGTATAGTAATCTGGGTTGTAGGTTTTTCTCTTTCATCACTTTAAGTATGTCTTACCATTCCCTTCTGGCCTGAAGAGTTTCTATTGAAAGATCAGTTGTTATTTTCCTGGGGATCCCCTTGCATTTTATTTGTTGCTTTTCCCTTTCTGCTTTTAATATTTGCTCTTAGTGTTTGATCTTCACTAATTTGATTAATATGTATCTTGGGGTGTTTCACCTTGGGTTTATCCTGTTTGGGACTCTCTGGGTTTCTTGGACTTGGGTGGCTATTTCCTTCCCCATTTTATGGAATGTTCAACTATTACCCCCTGGAGTATTTACTCATGGCCTTTCTTTTTGTCTTCTTCTTCTGGGACTCATATGATTCGAATGTTGGGTTGTTTATCATTGTTCCAGAGGTCTCTGAGGTTGTCCTTATTCCTTTTAATTTTTCTTTTTGTTGTTGTTGTTAACGTTTCCTGGTTAGGGAAGCTTGTGTCAGTGTTCTGGTCGGTGGAGCTGGATCTCTTCTCTCTGGAGTGCAATGAAGTGTCCAGTAATGAGTTTTGAAGGGTCTATGGGTTTGGTATAACTTTGGAAAACCTGTATTTTAATGCTCAGGGCTATGTTCCTGCATTGCTGGAGAATTAGCGAAGTATGTCTTGCTCTGGAACTTGTTGGCTCCTAGGTGGAGCTTACTTTCAGTGTAGGTAAGGAGGCTTTTGGATGATCTCTTGTTGATTAATGTTCCATGGTGTCAGGAGTTCTCTGGTGGTTTTGTTTTGGATTTAAGCCTCCTGCCTCTGGCTTTCAGTCTTATTCTTACAGTAGCCTCAAAACTTCTCTATCCATACAGCATTGATGATAAAACATTTAGGTTAATGGTGAAAAGATTCTCCACAGTGAGGGACACTCAGAGAGGTTCAAAGAGTTACATGGAGAAGAAAGGTGAGAGCAGGGAGATAGAAGTGGCAAGGAGGAGAATAGGGAAAATAAAAAGGGGAGAGAGCAATCTAGCCAGTAATCAGTTCCCTAAGTGTTCTCCAAAGTCTGTAACACCCAGAGAGATTCACAGAGTTAAGTAGAGAAGAGAAGGGGGAGGGAGGACATAGAGGTGACCTGGAGGAGAAAAGGGAGAGTCAAAAGGGGAGAGAGCAATCAAGCCAGTAATCACACTTCTAAATAAAAATGAGTACTGAATATTAGATATTTAAGGTACAAAATTGATAACAAATATCAAAAAGCAAAGATTAAAAATCGATTAGAGGTTAGACTCTCAAAAATGCAATATTAAAAATATAAAACAAAATCAATCACAAAAGTTATAAAAATATATATGTGAAATTTGCTTTAAAAATAGGGTCTTTTTTTGCAAGGTCTGGAGAAGGCAATGGCAAACCACTTCAGTATTCTTGCCTCAAAAACACATAAACAGTATGAAAAGGCAAAGACCCTGAAAGACACTGAAAGAGGAACTCCACAGGTCAGTAGATGCCCAATATGACACTGGAGATCAGTGGAGAAATAACTACAGAAAGAAGGAAGGGATGGAGCCAAAGCAAAAAACAACACTCAATTGTGAATGTGACTGATGATAGAAGCAAGGTCCGATGATGTAAAGAGCAATATTGCATAGGAACCTGGAGTGTTATGTCCTGAATCAACGTAAACTGGAAGGGGTCAAACAGGAGATGGCGAGAGTGAACACAGACATTCTAGGAATCAGTGAACTAAGATGGACTGGAATGGGTGAATTTAACTCAGATGACCATTATATCTACTACTGTGGGCAGGAATCCCTTAGAAGAAATGGACTAGCCATCATAGTCAATAAAAGAGTCCAAAATACAGTACTTGGATGCAGTCTCAAAAACGACAGAATGATCTCTGTTCATCTCCAAGGCAAACCATTCAATATCACGGTAATCCAATTCTATGCCTCAACCAGTAAAGCTGAAGAAGCTGAAGTTGAATGGTTCTATGAAGACCTACAAGACTTTCTAGAACTAACAGCCAAAAAAGATGTCCTTTTCATTCTAGGGGACTGGAATGCAAAAGTAGGAAGTCAAGAAACACCTGGAGTAATAGGCAAACCTGGCCTTGGAGTATAGAATGAAGCAGGGCAAAACTAACAGAGTTCTGTTAAGAGAACGCAGTGGTCATAGCAAAACACCCTCTTCCCACAACACAAGACAAGATTCTATACATGGACATCACCAGATGGTCAACACTGAAATCAAATTGATTATGCTCTTTTTGCAGCCAAAGATGGAGAAGCTCTGTACAGTCAGCAAAAACAAGACTGGGAGCGGACTGTGGCTCAGATCATGTACTCCTTATTGACAAACTCAGACTTAAATTGAAGAAAGTGGGGGTAACCCCTAGACCATTCAGGTATGACCTAAATCAAATCCCTTATGACTACACAGTGGAAGTGAGAAGTATATTTAAGGGAATATATCTGATAGATAGAGTGCCTGATGCACTATGGATGGGGGTTCATGACACAGTAGAGGAAACAGGAATCAAGACCATCCCCAAGAAAAGAAATGCAAAAAAAGCAAAATGCCTGTCAGGAGGTCTTACAAATAGCTGGAAAAAGAAGGGAAGTGAAAAGCAAAGTAAAAAAAAAAAGAAAGATAAACCCATTTGAACACAGAGTTCCAAAGAAAAGCAAGGAGAAAAAGAAAACCTTCCTCAGAAATCAATTCAAAGAAATAGAGGAAAACAGCAGAATGGGAAGGACTAGAGATCTCTTTAAGAAAATTGGAGATATGAAGGGAACAAGTTCAGTTCAGTTCAGTCACTCAGTCGTGTCTGACTCTTTGCGACTCCATGAATTGCAGCACGCCAGGCCACCCTGTCCATCACCTACTCCTGGAGTTCACTCAGATTCACATCCATGGAGTCAGTGATGCCATCCAGGTATGCTGATTTAATTTAGAATGGACTGGTTGGATCTCCTTGCCGTCCAAGGGACTCTCAAGAGTCTTCTCCAACACCACAGTTTAAAAGCATAAATTCTTTGGCGCTCAGCCTTCTTCACAATCCAACTCTCACATCCATACATGACCACAGGAAAAACCATGGCCTTGACTAGACGGACCTTAGTCGGCAAAGTAATGGCTCTGCTTTTGAATATGCTATTTAGGTTGGTCATAACTTTTCTTCCAAGGAGTAAGCATCTCTTAATTTCATGGCTGCAGTCACCATCTGCAGTGATTTTGGAACCCAGAAAAATAAAGTCTGACATTCTTTCCACTGTTTCTCCATCTATTTGCCATGAAGTGATGGGACTGGATGCCATAATCTTCGTTATCTGAATGTTGAGCTTTAAGCCAACTTTTTCACTCTCCTCTTTCACTTTCATCAAGAGGGTTTTGAGTTCCTCTTCACTTTCTGCCATAAGGATGGTGCCATCTGCAATTCTGAGGTTACTGATATTTCTCCCGGCAATCTTGATTCCAGCTTGTGTTTCTTTCAGTCCAGCGTTTCTCATGATGTACTCTGCATATAAGTTAAATAAGCAGGGTGACATTATACAGCCTTGACGTACTCCTTTTCCTATTTGGAACCAGTCTATTGTTCCATGTCCAGCTCTAACTGTTGCTTCCTGACCTGCATGTAGATTTCTCAAGAGGCAAGTCAGGTGGTCTGGTATTCTCATGTCTTTCAGAATTTTCTACAGTTTATTGTGACCCACAGAGTCAAAGGCTTTGGCATAGTCAATAAAGCAGAAATAGATGTTTTTCTGGAACTCTGTTGCTTTTTCCATGATCCAGCGGATGTTGGCAATTTGATCTCTGGTTCCTCTGCCTTTTCTAAAACCACTTTGAACATCAGGAAGTTCACGTTTCACGTATTGCTGAAGCCTTGCTTGGAGAATTTTGAGCATTACTTAACTAGCATGTGAGATGAGTGCAATTGTGTGGTAGTTTGAGCATTCTTTGGCATTGCCTTTCTTTGGGATTGGAATGAAAACTGACCTTTTCCAGTCCTGTGACCATTGCTGAGTTTTCCAAACTTGCTGGCATATTGAGTGCAGCACTTTCACAGCATCATCTTTCAGGATTTCAAACAGCTCAACTGGAATTCCATTGCCTCCACTAGCTTTGTTCATAGCGATGCTTTCCAAGGCCCACTTGACTTCACATGCCAGGATGTCTGGCTCTAGATGAGTGATCACACCATCATGATTATCTGGGTCGTGAAGATCTTTTTTGTACAGTTCTTCCGTGTATTCTTGCCACCTCTTCTTAATATCTTCTGCTTCTGTTAGGTCCAGACCATTTCTGCCCTTTATCGAGCCCATCTTTGCATGAAATGTTCCCTTGGTATCTCTCATTTTCTTGAAGAGATCTCTAGTCTTTCCCATTCTGTTCTTTTCCTCTTTTTCTTTGCATTAATCGCTGAGGAAGGCTTTCTTATCTCTTTTTGCTAGTCTCTGGAACTGTGCCTTCAGATGCTTATATCTTTCCTTTTCTCCTTTGCTTTTTGCCTCTCTTCTTTTCACAGCTATTTCTAAGGCCTCCCCAGACAGCCATTTTGCTTTTTGCATTTCTTTTCCATGGGGATGATCTTGATCCCTGTCTCCTGTACAGTGTCATGAACCTCATTCCATAGTTCATCAGGCACTCTATCTATCAGATCTAGGCCCTTAAATCTATTTCTCACTTCCACTGTATAATCATAGGGATTTGATTTAGGTCATACCTAAATGGTCTAGCGGTTTTCCCTACTTTCTTCAATATAAGTCTGAAATTGGCAATAAGGAGTTCATGATCTGAGCCACAGTCAGCTCCTGGTCTTGTTTTTGTTGACTGTATAGAGCTTCTCCATCTTTGGCTGCAATGAATATAACCAATCTGATTTCAGTGTTAACTATCGGGTGATGTCCATGTGTAGAGTCTTCTCTTGTGTTGTTGGAAGAGGATGTTTGCTATAACCAGTGCATTTTCTTGGCAAAACTCCTTTAGTCTTTGCCCTGCTTCATTCTGCATTCCAAGGCCAAATTTACCTGTTACTCCAGGTGTTTCTTGACTTCCTACTTTTGGATTCCAGTCCCCTAGAATGAAAAGGACATCTTTTTTGGCTGCTAGTTCTAAAAGGTCTTGTAGGTCTTTATAGAACCGTTCAACTTCAGCTTATTCAGCATTACTGGTTGGGACATAGACTTGGATTACCGTGATATTGAATGGTTTGCCTTGGAGATGAACAGAGATCATTCTGTCGTTTTTGAGACTGCATCCAAGTACTGCATTTCGGACTCTTTTGTTGACCATGATGGCTACTACATTTTTTTCTGAGGGATTCCTGACCGCAGTAATAGATATAATGGTCATCTGAGTTAAATTCACCCATTCCAGTCCATTTTAGTTCGCTGATTCCTAGAATGTCGACATTCACTCTTGCCATCTCTTGTTTGACCACTTCCAATTTGCCTTGATTCAGGGACCTGATATTCCAGGTTCCTATGCAATATTGCTCTTTACATCATCGGACCTTGCTTCTATCACCAGTTACACCCACAGCTGGGTATTGTTTTTGCTTTGGCTCCATCCCTTCCTTCTATCTGGAGTTATTTCTCCACTGATCTCCAGTAGTATATTGGGCACCTACTGACCTGGGGAGTTCCTCTTTCATTATCCTATCATTTTCCCTTTTCATACTGTTCACGGGGTTCTCAAGGCAAGAATACTGAAGTGGTTTGCCATTCCCTTCTCCAGTGGACCACATTCTGTCAGACCTCTCCACCATGACCTACCTGTCTTGGGTTGCCCCACGGGCATGGCTTGGTTTCATTGAGTTGGACAAGGCTGTGGTCCTAGTGTGATTAGATTCACTATTTTTCTGTGAGTATGGTTTCTGTGTGTCTGCCCTCTGATGCCCTCTTGCAACACCTACCATCTTACTTGGGTTTCCCTTACTTTGGGCCTGGGGTATCTCTTCATGGCTGCTCCAGCAAAGCACAGCTGTATGGACCTAATAGAGGCAGAAGATATTAAGAAGAGATGGCAAGAATACACAGAAGAACCTTACAAAAAAGCTCATCATGACCCAGATAATCATGAAGCTGTGATCACTAACATTCACCTAGAGCCAGACATCCTGGAATGTGAAGTCAGGTGGGCCTTAGGAAGCATCACTATAAACAAAGCTGGTGGAGGTGATGGAATTCCAGTTGAGCTATTTCAAATCCTGAAAGATGATGCTGTGAAAGTGCTGCACTCCATATTTCAGCAAATTTGGAAATCTCAGCAGTGGTCAAAGCCTGGAAAATGTCAATTTTTATTCCAATCTCAAAGAAAGGTAATGCAAAAGAATACTCAAACTACCTCACAATTGCACTCATCTCCTATGCTAGTAAGGTAATGTTCAAAATTCTCCAAGCCAGGCTTCAGCAACACGTGAACCATGAACTTCCAGATGTTCAAACTGGTTTTAGAAAAGGCAGAGAAACCAGAGATCAAATTGCCAACATCCACTATTTCATCGATAAAGCAAGAGAGTTCCAGAAAAACATCTCTTTCTGCTTTATTGACTATGTCAAAGCCTTTGACTGTGTGGATCACAATAAACTGTGGAAAATTCTGAAAGAGATGGGAATACCAGACCATCTGACCTGCCTCTTGAGAAATCTGTATGCAGGTCAGGAAGCAACAGTTAGGATGGGATATGGAACAACAGACTGGTTCCAGATAGGAGAAGGAGTACATCAAGGCTGTATATTGTCACCTTGCTTATTTAACTTATATGCAGAGGAAAGCATGAGAAAAGTTGGGCTGGAAGAAGCAGAAGCTGGAATCAAGATTGCCAGGAGAAATATCAATAACCTCAGATATGCAGATGACACCACCCTTTTGGAAGAAAGCAAAGAAGAACTACAGAGCCTCTTGATGAAAGTGAAAGAAGAGAGTGAAAAAGTTGGCTTAAAGCTCAACATTCAGAAAACGAAGATCATGGCATCTTGTCCCATCACTTCATGGGAAATAGATGGGGAAACAATGAAAACAGTGTCAGACTTTATTTTGGGGGGCTCCAAAATCAGTGCAGATGGTGATTGCAACCAGGAAATTAAAAGAGGCTTACTCCTTGGAAGGAAAGTTATGACCAACCTAGACAGTATATTCAAAAGCAGAGACATTACTTTGTCAACAAAGGTTCATCTAGTCAAGTCTATGGTTTTTCTAGGTCATGTATGGATGTGAGAGTTGGACTGTAAAAAAAACTGAGCACCAAAAAATTGAGGTTTTTGAACTGTAGTCTTGGAGAAGACTCTTGCGACTCCCTTGGACTACAAGGAGATCCAACCAGTCTATCCTAAAGGAGATCAGTCCTGCATGTTCATTGGTAGTACTGATGTTGAAGCTGATACTCCAGTACTTTGGCCACCTGATGTGAAAAACTGACTCATTTGAAAAGACCCTGATGCTGGGAAAGATTGGGGGCAGGAGGAGAAGGGGATGACAGAGGATGAGATGGTTGAATGGCATTATTGACTCAGTGGAAATGGGTTTGGGTAAACTCCAGGAGTTGGTGATAGACAGGGAGGCCTGGCATGCTGTGATTCATGGGGTTGCAAAGATTACGACTGAGTGACTGAACTGAATTGAACTGAATGTAAATAGTGTTTTTTTTTTTTTTTGAATTACAAATTCCATTTTTTCTGTTTCTGTACATAGTAGAGCAATTGACTATTATATTAAACTTTGTGTCCTGCAGTCTTGACATAATTGCTTATTAGTTTCAGGATTTTATATTATTTTTGACTCTTTTAGATTTTCTACATAGATGATTATGTCATATATAAAGGACAGATTTATATCTTCTATGCCAATATGAGTACTTTTGTTTATTTTTATTGACTACTGCATTAGCTACAATTTCTCGTTAAATAGTAATAATGAGAGGGGTATCCTCTGTACATAATATTAGAGGGAAAGCTTTGAGTTTCTCACCATTGCGTACAATATCTGTGATAGGAATTTGTTTTAGGTGGTTTATCAGGTTAAGGTGTGTTTTAATTTTCATTTAGTTCAAAATATCTTTTAATTTCATTTGAGGTTTCTTTCATCCATGTATAATTTAATACCATTTTAAAAAGTCTGTAAGTACTAGGGGATTTTCTGTTATTGATTTCTATTTTAATTCCATTGTTTTCTGAGTGCAGACACTGTATTATTTCCATGCTTTTAAATTTGTGAAAGTGGCTTATAGCCCTGACTGTGGTCTGTTTTGCTGAATGTTACATGTGAGCTTGAGAAGAATATGCATTCTGTTGTTGGATGAAGTGCTATTGGAAGGACTGATGGTGATGCTCAAGTGCCAGTACTTTGGCCACCTAATGCAAAAAGCCAGCTCATTGGAAAATACCCTGATGCTGGGAAAGATTGAAGGCAACAGGAGAAGAGGATGACAGATAATGAGATGGTTAGATAGCATCACTGACCCAATGGACATGAACTTGAGCAAACTCTGGGAGATAATTTAGGACAGAGGAGCCTGGCATGCTACATTCCATGAGGTCGCAGAGGGTCAGACATAACTTAGCAACTGAACAACAGCAACAACAGTATGGAGTGGCAACGTCCAAGCTCTGTCAATGTAGAATTAGAAACCTAAAATTTGTCATTGCAATTTCAAATAGAAAAATCTCAGGCAAAATTTTGAGGGATTCAAGACAGGGTGTTGTTTCAGTAGATAAAATCAAACATGGAGAATTTAATTAAAACTTTAAAAAAAGTTCTAGAAGCTTGTTACCATGGAAATATTTATTTTTTAATTAAAGCGATTAGTAGGTTTCAAAATTCACTTTAGAATAATTTTAAGTAACCTTTGTTGATCTCTTGCTCCCATTTCCTAATATATTTGCAATCTTCACTGAAATTATATATACATATATATAAAGAAGGAGAAGGCAATGGCACCCCACTCTAGTACTCTTGCCTGGAAAATTCCATGGACAGAGGAGCCTGGTAGGCTGCAGTCCATGGGATCGCTAGGAGTCGGACACGACTGAGCGACTTCACTTTCGCTTTTCACTTTCATGCATTGGAGAGGGAAATGGCAACCCACTCCAGTGTTCTTGCCTGGACAATCCCAGGGACGGGGGAGTCTGGTGGGCTGCCGTCTATGGGGTCGCACAGAGTTGGACACGACTGAAGCGACTTAACAGCAGCAGCAGCAGCAGCAGCATATATAAGGAAGGAGTAGCAATTTTTTAAATTTCAGTTTTCCACATTATTTTTTTTAGTTTGAATGTTTTCATTATTGAATAGAATGGCTCTCTGGCATACAGTATTCACTTTTCATTAGTGAATTTTAAAAAGATGTTATTTATCAATATTTCAGGCGCATTTAAATAGATGAAACTGAAATATAATATAACCAAATTCCTTTAACTCAGCATCCATCTCTCCTTTTAGTATTTCATGTATTTTTCTTCTATATTTACAAATGATTCCTAAACTCTTTCACATTTTAATATTTGAAGTAAGTATTTTCATCTTGTTTATATTCTTTTACAAATATAGTTTTGGCTTAAACTTGTGTTTGAGATTCTCCCTAATTCTTTACATTTCCACACATTTATCTGCAGATGTGTTATCTTTATTTTAGCATAGTTTTATTGTTTGAGTATATCCCTTCAGATTTATCATTTCTTCTCTCTCTATTTTCTTTTTTTTTTAAATTCCACTCAATCTTTAAGCATGTAGGGACAATTCCCCACTTAATAAGAAAATCTGCAGTTTGAAGGGCAAAAGGAAGACATAAAAAAAGAGGAAACCTTATACCCACCACTCCCCCAAAGAGGTTTTTCAAGCCTGTTTTTAGGTTGATTAAAATGTTCAGTGAAATTAAGTTTAATTTAAATCTCACTTGTGAAGAATATAATCTTTAAGAATTCAAAAACAAGATAAAAAGCAGGGTGAAGCAAATCATTAAATACAGGTAACTTACATATAAATATTCAGCAGTCAGCACAGTCTAGCAATGTATTATTTGAATTGTGTTTCCCCAGAATTATTCTGGAGTTGGTAATGGACAGGGAGGTTTGGCATGCTGTAGTCCATGGGATTGCAGAGAGTTGGACATGACTGACAGACTGAACTGAACTGAACTGAAAATTGTTCAAGAAATACTAGAATGGTAGTTTCTTAACACAAAATTTGAAAATGCTACAGATGATTTCTTGTAGACCTGAGTACTGGTCCTTTCCCTTAGTACCATGTGTCCTTCAACAAACTATTTAATCCAACTAATCCTTTCCCCAGTGTTAGTTAAATTTGTTTTCAATAATTATAGCAACAATAATTAATACATAACCCAGATTTCATATATTTACTTTTTGTGAAATGATATGTTTTATAAAGTGGTTAGCATATATTTGTATAAAATGAAGCATTCATCAGTTTTATAATTTTAACTATTGTATAGATAACATTCTTTTATATTTTAAAAAATATAAAATACCAAATGAGTAAATCAAGATAAGTAAAGGTTAGTTGCTCAGTTGTGTCTGACTCTTTGTGAACCAATGGACTGTGGTCCACCAGGTTTCTCTGTCCATGGAATTTTCTAGTCAGAAATATTGGAGTGGGTTGCTTTTTCCTTCTCCAGGGCATCTTCCCGACCAGGAGTCGAACCAGGGTCTCCTGTATTGCAGGCAGATTCTTTATCAGTTGAGTCACCAGGGAAGCCCTTCTGAGCAAGTCATGGACCCCACTTATTGGACCAGGGAGGGAGAAGTGTAAATATTGACCCAAATAGAACATAAAACTGTTATCAATTTCTGGTTATATTTAAAGGTGTTTTCTGTAGTAAATATTAAACAATGTTTTAGGCCACATTAATAGTGTGAAACTATGCCCCCCTCCAAGAAAAAAGGAAAACAAAGCAATGAGGTCAATGGAATAAATTGAATATAATCTAAGAATGGGCCCCCAAATTAGAGAAATCTTATGGATGTTTTTATAAATAATGTTCAGTATGGTGGCTGGCCACTAAGATTCAAATATGTATTAATAGTTATCTCTTAGTAGCAAGTCCTTGATTAATTTTGTTTTCTTTAATTACCTGACTTTTGTAAATGTTACTCAAAGCATATAGTATCTTATACAACAAAAACAATATATTTTCATAACAGGTAGTGGACTATAAGTTGTCTCTTTGTTGTCAAAGTTTTGAGTAGATCCTGAAACTGAAAACATAAGATATTGAGTGCCTTATTTTCTAAGGTGAATCATTTAACAACAAGGAGTTTTCTCTCAGTGCCAGTTAAGAGCTCACAGAGTCAAAGTACAATCAACCAAAATTTTTACCATATTGTAAATGAGAGAGTATTGATAAATAAATAGGAAGAGAGGCAAGTCTATGAAGACAGTAAAAATATTAGAGGTTTCCTGGGGTTAAGGAGGAGGCAGGTATGAAGAGAGATGAAATGGTGAGTAGGGATGAAGGTGGAGCATAGACAATTTTTGCTGCCTTGAAGCTATTCTGTATACAGTGGTAGATACATGCCATTATACATTTGTCAAAACTTATAGAATGAACAGTACCAAAGGTGATCTCTATTGTAATCAGTGGACTTTGAATGATAATAGAGTCATCAATATGGTTTCACCAGTTGTAACAAATGTACTACTCTGGTGTAGAATGTCCATAGTAGGGGTGATTGTACATGTATGGGGACAGAAGGTATATGCAAACTCTTTATACTTCCTACACAGTTTTGCTTGAACCTACAACTGCTCTAAAATAAAGTTTATTAATTTAAAACAAGAAAGACTTTTTTTTTAATTTCTTGGTTTTATAGGAATAATGTATCTTATTAGATGCTTCCCCAGTCTTCCTGATCAAAGTGAAAGGATGGCAGGAAGAAACTGACTTGAACCCATTACAAGCAGAGGGAAGCAGTGTGCTAAGGAGAATCACTTTCAGATACTGAGTTTGTCTTCAAGAGGGGAAATATGGTTTATGTTACCCTGCTAGATGATTGCTGTTGCTGTGAAAAGGGGCTAACATGGTGAATAATGTTGAGTTTGATAGTTATTTTCTTTCTTCTCATTTTAATTCTCTGATTGTTTATTTTATTATACATTTTAAATTTATTTTCTTAACGGTTTCCCTTGTGTTTCTTAATTTAAAGCAACCTAGTGTTATTAACACAACATCTAATGCTAATTTGATTCAAATTGTTTATTAAAACTTTTCTCCAATAACCATTCCCTACCCTCTACTTTGGGCTATTTTTTTGTGCTATTATTGTAATATAAATTATATCTTTCTACAAAAATTCATCAAAAGAGTTTATAATTTTTTTAGTTGTCTTTTAAATCAAATAGAAGAACAAATGAGAAAATACAAGTGAGTTTTTATATTTACCTATGTAGTTACCTTTACTAGTGTTTTTATTTCCTCAGAAAACTTGAGGTACTATCTAGTGTCCTTCCCTTTTATCTCAAATAACTTCTTGTTAATTTCTTTGTGTGGTTGATCTGTTAGTGACAAATCATCTCCATTTTTGTTTATTTGGGACTATTTTAAATTCTCCATGTTTGAAGGATGTTTTTTTCTAATAGAATTCATAGTTAATAGTATTTTTCTTTCTAGTAGTATATCATCATGCTAGTTTCTGGCCTCCATTATTTCTGATGAGAAGTCAGCTATTAATCTTATTGAGGATCTTTTGTACTATGATAATAGCTTCTCTTTTGCTGCCTTTGAAATTTTCTTGTCATTGTCTTTTAGTGGTTTGATCATGAAGTGTCTTGGTAGAGATCTCATTGACCTTCGTAGATGTTAATACTGCAGTGACTACAGGGGTGCAATCTTTTCTAATTAGTATTTTTTTTCCTTCATGTAAATGGTCTTAAATGCAACTGCTGGATTATATGGTGATTCTATTTTTTTTTTTTTTTTTTTTTTTGTGAAACTGCTGTATTGTTTTCCATAGTGGATGAACCAACTTATAATCCCACCACCAACATACAAGGGTTCCTTTTTCTCCATATCTTCCCTGACATATTTGTTTTTTTGTGTTTTTGACAGTAGACATTATGACAGATTTAAGCTGCTTTTGTCGCTTTAATTTACATTTTCCTGATGATTAGTCATATTAAACTTTTTTTCTTTTTCATGTGTCTTTTGGCCCTCTGTATGTCTTCTTTGGAAACATGTCTATTCAGATTCTCTGCTCATTTTTTAATTGGATTCATTGCTTTGATATTGAATTGTATAGATTTGTTATATATTTTGGATATTAGCCCTCTATCTAATATATTGTTTGCAAATATCTTCTCCCATTCAGTGGAGTGCCTTTTTTGTTTTTGTTGTTGATGATTTCCTCCATGAATCAAAGCATTTTGGAACTTTGGAACTAACAAGTCCCCATTAGTAGGTTCTTATTAGTTATTTTATACATATATGTATATATATATATATAATATACGTGTATGTGTGTGTGTGTATCAGTCCCAGTCTTCCAGTTTATCCCTCCCACCTTTACCTCCTGTTAACCACAAGTTTGTTTCCTACATCATTAACTCTATTTCTGTTTTGTAAGTAAGTTCTTTTATAACTTTTTAAAGATTCTACATATAAACACTATCGTCTTTCTCTGTCTGACTTTCTTCACTCAGTGTGACAATCTCTAGGTCCATTCACGTTGCTGCAGTGGTATTATTTTGTTCTTTTATAGCTGAGTAGTATTCCATTGTTTGTGTGTATCATGTGTTCTTTGATTATTCCTCTGTTGTTGGACATCAAATTGCTCCCATGTCCTGGCTATTGTAAATAGTGCTTCAGTGAACTTTGGGACTGTATGTGTCTTTTCAAGTTATAGTTTCCTTCAGATATATACCTAGGAGTGAAATTACTAGATCATATGGTAGCTCTATTTTTAAGTTTTTAAGAAATCTCAGTACTGTTCTCCATAGTGGCTGTACCAGTTTACATTCCCACCATCTGTTTAGGAATGTTCCCTTTTTTCCCACACCCTCGCCAGCATTGATTGATTGTAGATTTTTTGTTGATGGCTTTTCTGACTAGTATGAACGTTTCTTTAATAATTGATGATCTTGCATGGATTTTATGTGCTTTCTAGCCATCTGTAAGTTTTCTTCAAGAACTATTTAAGTCTTCTGCCCATTTTTTTGATTGGGTTGCTTGTTTTTTGATAATTGAATTACTTGAGCTGTTTTTATATTTTCGAGATTAATCCCCTCTTGGTTGCTTCACTTGGAAATAATTGTGTAGAGTAAGAAATGCTAGACTGGGAACTGCTCTGGTTCTACCTAACAGATTTTAAAATCAAGATTCAAAGTTATCAAATTTTCCAAGTAACTATTTTTAGGATAAAGGTCAAGGATTAAAAAAAAATCCACGAAAAATATATAAGAAAAATTGTATGATATTCAGTCAAAAAATTACTAAGAATGTAGAGAAGGAGAAAATATGACTCTTAAGCAAAAGAAAAAGAAATATTTCCAAAATAACCTAGAGATATTTGAAAAACAGCCTAGAGTTGATATGAATGTTAAAGTTAGTAAACAAGGATATTAAATACATTATAATGTACTTTCTCTTCAAAAAGATAAGTAGAGACATGGAAGGGATGTATATGTATATAGGGGGAGAGAGAACAAAATAAAACTAGTAGATTACAGTGACTGAAATGAAAATACACTGAATGTAATAATAGCAGATTAGACATAGCAGACGAAAAGATTAGTGAACTTGAACCAATAATCTCACTGTTAGATTTAAACCCCCTGGATATACATATGTACACAAAAGACATGTAAAAACATGCTCATAGCAGCAATATCCTTAATACTCCCCAAATGGACAAAATCTGAGGATCCATATTCATTAAAGTACATCAATAAATTATGGTATATTTATAAAGTGGAATAACATAGAGTAAGAAAAGTGAACAAAAGTATTTATCTCTAAGGACAAGAATTGATCTTGCGATGTCTCCAAAATATCCAGATCCAAAATAATGCATTCAATATAGTAATATTCATATGAAGTTTGAAATAAGCAAATTGCTTTATAGTAGAAATCAAAGTAGCAAGCACATTTTCTATGGTAGTTGCTTTGAGAGGCCATAAATAGGAATTTTGTGGGCTGAAAAAATTGTTTTTTCATATAATTGTTGGTTTCATGAGTGTGATTGCTGTAATGAAGCTGAATTCTTGGGTATATCTGTAGATGAGAGTGGTAGGAAAGTATTAGATGAAAAAGTGAGGTGAAAGAATATACTAGCACAGGAATTGAAAGGCCTTTTAAAAGTTATTTATTTATTTTTAATTGGAGGCTAATTACTTTATAATATTATAGTGGTTTTTGCCATACAATATTGTAAAGTAATTAGCTGATTTCTCATAGATTTTTGTAATGTAGGAGACACCCAATAGGTACTTCTTGACTTTTTTACCTGTCTTAAAAATTTTGTCATCCTGCAGAAATCTAAAATTTACTCCTGTCCTAAATGTATTGAGAGACTCTATTAAAATAAAGCTAGTGACATTTCTCTAACGTTTTATTTCCCCAACAGTATTTTTTTTGTCATCTTTCCATATTATGCATCATTCATGTCTTTGGGTACCTTCATATTTTACATAAAAAATCAAATGTCATGCTTCATATCATTTCTGTGGAAGAGTCAGTATCATTAAAAATTGCTGAGTGTCATATTTAATTTGCTAGATTAAGAAAGATGGCTGTTAACTTTTAACAGGTTAGAATTTGGTGGAGAGAAATAGTCAGACTTTAAGCAACTAATCAGTTAGCATCTGATCATTCTGCATTTATTTTAGGTGTTTATTAGCAGTTCTATTTGCGCTGCATTAGCCCACTTTATTAGATTTTCCAGTGTAATATGAATTTCAGCTTTGTGATTGACAATTCTATTCTAAGACTCCTGTGAAAAATGTTCACAATACTTGACCATAAATTTTCAACACCTTTTTGTCTTTATGTGCAGAATCTTCTCTTACTAAGTTTTTCTCTCTGAAAAAGGACATTTTATTATTTTCCTTGTATAAGCATAAGAAGTACACTTTTATTTTCCCTCAAATGGAATGAATATTAACCATATCAATGACATTCAATTAATCTAGTTAATTTCTGCAAAATGTTGGTTTTCTTTACTTTTCAATACTCTGCTATTGAGAAATTCTGACCATAAATTATTAATGAATATATACAACATATAATTATACTCTTATCCCAACCACCACACTGACATACACAGTCATACACATAAACATATATATACACACACACACATACACACCACACACACACTTTACCATAGTGCCAACTTCAATCTGTATGTAAAGACTCCAGATTTTTCCATCAGCATAACATACACATATTTCGTTTCATTGGATATTTTTAGACAGTGTAATTTGCATCTTCTGATTCTGTTTATATAAAATTCTGAATGCCAAAGTAATATATTAACATTTTTGTATGTAATAAATTATTAAAACATGAAAGAAAACAAATTGAATTTTCATGTATTACTCATGATTAGATTTTACTGAATTCCTTTTTATAAATTCTTTTTTTAAAGTAGTGCTTCCAGGAATTTTGATACCAAGAACAGGCTCAAAGATGATCAAATTGTTGCTGGAGTATTACTATGCACTGCGAAATTATCTCAGCTGGTATTACCATCAAAGCTGTATTTTTTTCCTATTGACATCTCTCTTAAAAAAATGGCATTCCCTAGGAACATATTTTTCAGTGACAGGCTAAATAGCCACTTGACCTGAAAAGTGTGAGACCCATACTATTTTCTTGCCTGTCCCTTGCTTTGTTTTCATTAAATGTCATGGATAGTTAAGCTAACATCCCTGAGCACCTCATCTTCAGAATTTATCTATAAAATGAGGACTGTGTTTTCCCTCCTGGTTTTGTGAATTGTGTTTTACTGCTTATTTCTCTAACATTAAAGGAAGATAATTAATATGAAAGTATATAAACATTATGAGTAATACACAGATAAACGTTAATTAACTAACATTCCAGAGTATCAAATAATCAAATTATCTTCAAATACTCTTTATATGATTATGTTATCTCATTTGTGAAAGTGGGAAAAGAACATTGTTAGGTGTAAGTTTTGTTTTGTACATATCTAGAAGTTTGATAATACTGTACTTGAAAAGGAAAAGCATCTTTTCAGAAACCTTTCAGAAATAGTTACCAAATATTTCAGTACTCTTCCTACTGAGTATCTTTTAGCATCTACAGGCTCAGGTAGATATTTGACTTTCCTGTTTTTTATCCCCCACATTGCTTCACTCCTTTTCATCCTCAGAGTCCTCATTTGATGGAGGCCAAGCCCTCAGAGACCATTTTACCTGGTTCTCTACAAAGTAGGTTGGTGACTCTGCACTTTTTTTTTTTTTAAAGTAGATTTAACACTCAAATTCTTCAGAATGGAACACCTACAAGAAAAAAACTTGCTCCTACTTATGCTGAGTATCTCATCAGAATAAAATCTACATGTTAACTAAATTAAGAGATCTTTCTCCACCTAAACCAGGAAAAAAGTAACAAAGAAGGGGTGAAGGAGAAGGTGTTCAGAACAAGCTACTCAGCTGTCCAGTTTATTTAGGGTTCCTTGTGAATCTGAGCAAACTCTGGGAGATAGTGAAGGACAGGGAGGCCTGGTGTGCTGTAGTCAATGGGGTTGCAAAAGTCAGACAGAATTTATCGACTGAACAACAACCTGGTAACCTCTAAGTCTGAACAGGATATAATAGGAGAGCTGCTCATCAGGCAACACTTTTCTACATTCTGTCTCTGTTTATCAGGTATGCATCAGACACTTTCCCTGAATTATTAATAGTAGTCAACACACTAAAAGCCAACATTTTTGATTTAATCATTTGTCTTTATACTATTATGAGCAGGGGAAGCAAAGAACAAAATAACTTTGACAGCTTTAAGTGGCAGTCATTTTGTTTTGGGATTATAATTGTAGTCTCTAAAACATAAATTTCTATGTATTTATATTTGTCTCTTAAATTGCCTACATAGCCATCAGAACATTCACTTATTCAGGGCATGAAATAAGAGAGAATTCTGAGGAAGATAAGTCCAAAATGAATACCATATCCTAGAGAGGTAGAATTCCCACATAATGTTTTAAAATACACATCTTATTTGCTATCATTTCTCCCCTAAAGAGTCTTTTGTAGTGTGTTAATATTTGCATGTTAAGTTTATGTTTTCTGGGCATTAGCCAAAATTTTCAATGACCATTGGCAACCATAGCTGCTTTTGTTTTAGAAAATAGTGTTTTTCTGAAGAATCTTCTCACCTTTTGGCTTTTTATAAAATCCTGGCAACAAGGAGTGGGGCAGATTAAGGATTAGAGAAGTTTAAAAGTTAAATTAAATACTTAGAAGTACAGCTGAAAGTTGTGGTTTAGACACAGAACTTTGATTACTCTATTAACTAGCTTTAGTAACTTGGGCAAGTTATTTATCTTTTTTCTGTCTTTATATTCCCTATCTATAAAATGCAAACTCGATAAATGCTCAGAGGATATTATAAAATTACATAAATTGTTACTTATAAGATGCTTAGAAGAGCATCTTTAAAGTTTTTCTATATGTGCTGGTTAAAGAAATCTTTTATTATACAAATCACTGTTATTCTAAATCATCTGGTTTAGGATGATAATCTCATATAGGATAATTGTGCTCAAAGTGCATCATCCACATTTCAGTTTATTAATTCTCAGAATATATAACCCAGATTCATATTTTAATTTATTAAAGAATTTGAAATTTAGATATGATAAAGGCATAGCAAATATTTCAATGTGAAAATATGTTTAAAAGTAATTCCACATAATATGGAGAAGGGCTGCCTTTTTAGGAGGAAATAATTCTATATCGAAGTGAGATAATCTCTTTCTAAATGCTAAGTAAGCTGTTAGAAATTAGTAAATCACTTATTGTTTCTGGGCTTCCAGTACATCTTATGTGAAATAAGGACTAAATTAGATGATCTTTAAAGTTACCTTTATTTCAAAAATTCTCTGAATCCCTAATGTAAATGTGTGAAGTTTGATAACTTTAAAATATTATGACCTCACTATAGATAATATTTTTATAAGTTAAAAATATTTAAGCCAATGTTTTTTATTGTAAGATATGTTTGGCTTTCCTGTAGAAGACTGTTTATATAATTCCTGACTCTTTCTTAATAGTTGAAAAACATAAAAAAGCAGATGTTCACACCTTAATCAGTTATTTTATTTTGTTAATAATATAACTCTCTGATTAAAAACATAAGGAAAATATAAAGAAAATTTGTATAAAAAATAGGAAACAGAGAAGAGCAAGAATTCTGTGTGTTACAGTCTGAGATAAAATTGTATATAAATGATTTTTTTTCAACTTTTATAAGCAAACAAGTAAAGTAAAAAGTTTTCATGAAGCTTAGTTGCCTGGGCCTGTTTACATTACATATACATTCATTGAATTAAGTAGAGAAGTAGAAACAATTCACCACTATATACAACTACAATAGAAAAAGTGTTCACAGACTTTCAAATACTTTCGTTCCTTTCTTAGTTTTATATCTTCACATAGTCTGTTCCCTTAAAGTATTCAACACAGTTTATTGAAACTCTATTATATGCCAAGCAATGTACTTTCCTGAATAAATTTTGCCACTGAGTATCACCAAATAAATATATAATGTTGCCTGTTTTTGAAAATGCTTGTGAAGTTATTAAATATACATAAAAATGATACTGTTATTACATTGCAAATATTTTACTCATTATTCTCTTTTCATTAATATCAACTATTATATCTTTCATTTTGAAATTAATGCAGCTGTACAAAGTAATTTATAATATAGTATATATTCTTATATATGCAATATACACGTGATAAAAGAACATATCCAGAACTAGAAACATTTTAGTAAAGTGTCTAAAATTGAAGACAAATAGATATTTTTAAAACTAGTTGGATTAAAAAAACAGATTATATTAAATAAAGAATATGTTGATAGAGACCTTATATACACTACAAATTGGTTAAGCTAGAATTTTAATATTTGAAAAAAATGTTCAAGAATGACAGTGGGAATTTTGGCGAGATAGTGGTAGTGGTGTCATAGGTTACCTGAATTTTCCATAAAATAGAATAAACCATGTTAAAAAAATGTCAAAACTGACAAGATCTTTCTGTGAATCTAAATATATGAACTTATGGAGATAAAACACCAACAGTTATGTTTTACATATGTTTTTATTGAAAAGCATTATAATTCATCAATTTCTGAATAAATATGTTTGGAAATTTCTGATGGGCTAGTGAGGCTATCAGCAAAAACTGGGAGAGTATTTGCTTTCTTGAATTTGAGGGTGAATATAGAGATAACTGGAAAATTCTGAATGAACTAGAGTGACCAGAGTGTCTTGGACCTGATATTTTAAATTATGTATACACACACACTCACGTGGCTCATATCATGAGCTCCTTATTACAAAATTCAGTCTTAAATTGAAGAAAGTAGGGAAAACCACTAGGCCATTCAGGTATGACCTAAATTATATCACTTATGACTATACAGTGGAGGTAATTAATATATTCAAGGGATTAGACCTGGTAGCAGAGTGCCTGAAGAACTATGGATGGAAGTTCATAACACTGTACCGAGGTAGTAACCAAAATCATCTCCAAGAAAAAGAAATACAAGAAGACAGAGTGGTTGTCTGAGGAGGCCATACAAATAGCTGAGAAAAGAGAAGCAAAAGGCAAAGGAGAAAAGGGAAAGTTACAGCCAAGTGAATGCAGAGTTCCAGAGAATAGAAAGGAGAGATAAGAAAGCCTACTTAAGTGAACAGTGCAGAGAAATAGAGGAAAAAAGTAGAATGGGAAAGATTAGACATTTTTTTCAAAGAAATGTGAGATATGAAGGAAATATTTCATTCAAAGATGTGCACAATAAAGGACAAAAATGGCAAAAACCTAACAGAAGGAGAAGAAAATAAGAAAAGGTAGCCAGAATACACAGAAGTATACAGAAAAGGTTAATGACCTGGATAACCATGATGATTATTACCTTGAGCCAGACATCTTGGAGTGTGAAGTCAAGTGGGTCTTAGGAAGCATAACTATGAGCAAAGCTAGTGGAAGTGATGAATTCCAGCTGAGCTATTTTAGATCCTAAAAGTTGATGCTGTTAAAGTGCTACACTCAATATGCCAACAAATTTGAAAAACTCAGAAGTGGCCAAAGGAATGGAAAAGGTCCATTTTCTTTCAAACCTCAAAGAAAGGCAATGCCAAAGAATGTTCAAACTACCGTACAATTGCACTCATTTCACATGCTAGCAAGGGTAATGCTCAAAATCTTCAAGCTAGGCTTCAACAGTATGTGAACCAAGAACTTTCAGCTGTACAACCTGGATTTACAAAAGGCAGAGGGATCAGAGATCAAACTGCCAGCAACTGTGGATCATAGAAAAAAGAAAGGAATTAAAAAAAAAAATTCTACTTCTGTTTCATTTGATTGTGTGGTTCACTCAAAAACTGGAAAATTCATAAAGAGTTGGGAATGCTAGGCCACCTTACCTCTCTCCTTGAAAAACCTGTATACAGGATAAGAAGCAACAGTTAGAACTTGCCATGGAACAATGGAATGATGCAGAACTGGGAAAGGAGTATGTCAAGGCTGTATATTGTCACCCAACTTATTGAACTTCTGTGCGGAGTACATCCTGGGGCTTCCCAGGTGGCATTAGTGTTGAAGAATGCCACCTGTGTGTGGAGACATAAAAGACACAGGTTTGATCCCTGGGTCAAGAAGATCCCCTGGAGGAGGGCATGGCATCCCACTTCAGTATTCTTGCCTAGAAAAGTCCATGGGCAGAGGAACCTGGTGGGCTATAGTTCATGGGATTGCAGATTTGGACATGATTATAGTGTCTTAGCACACAGAGTACATCATAGGAAATGCTGGGTTCGAGGACCTACAAGGTGGAATCAAGATTGCTGGGGGAAATATCAACAACCTCACATATGAAGATGATACAATTCTAATTGCAGAAAGCAAAGAGGAATAAAGAGCCTCTTGATGATGGTGAAAGAGGAGAGAGAGAAAGCTGGCTTTAGCCTCAACATTTAAAAAACTAAAATCCTGGCATCTGGTCCCATCTCTTCATGCCAAATAGATGGGGAAAAAGTGGAAACAGAGACGTATTTCCTTTTCTTTGACTTCAAAATCACTGCAGACAGTGACTGCAGCCACAAAATTAAGACGCTTGCTCCTTGGAAGAAAAGCTATGACAAACCTAGACTACATATTAAAAAGCAGAGACATCACTTTGCTGACAAAGGTCTATACAGTTAAAGCTATGATTTTTCCAGTAGTCGTGTATGGATGTGAGAGTTGGACCATACAGAAGGCTGATTGCCAAAAAATTGATGCTTTTGAACTGTGGTGTTGGAGAAGACTCTTGAGAGTCTATTGGACTGCAAGGAGATCAAACCAGTTATTCCTAAAGGAAATCAACTGCGAATATTCAGTGGGAGGATTGAGGCTGAAGCTGAAGCTCCGGTACTTTGGCCACGTAATGCAAAGAGTTTTCTCATTGGAAAAGACCATGATGCTGGAAAAAATTGAAGGCAGGAGAAGAAAGGGATGACAGAGGCCGAAATGGTTGGATGGCATCACCAAATCAGTGGACATGAGTTTGAGCAAACTCCAGTAGATAATGAAGGACAGGAAAGCCTGGCATGCTGCACTTCATGGGATTGGAAAGAGTCAGACACATCTTGGCGACTGAAAAACAGTACTTACACACACAGAGATGTGTACACACACACACATATATATATGTGAATATATATATACATATATACACACACACATATATGAATATATATACACACATACACAGATATATATACACACACAAATGTATATAAAAGAAAACAAACAAACAAAAATCCCTTCCAAATGGAGCATAAAGGAGAAAGCATAAAGAAAAGAGGGGTTTTAGATAAAAAGAGGAGAAGTGATGAAGTCATGAGGGCAGGAAAGCCAGAGGATATCAATTAAGATAATGTGGTGAGTGGCAGAATTGGATAGTTTTTTAAAAAGAGAGAAAAGAACACAGAAGAGAGAAAGAGAGAAAGGAAGAGTTTACTTTTTATTTATAAACATATGTGTGTGAAAGTGTTAGTCACTCACTAGTGTCTGACTCTTTGCCATCTCATGGATTGTAGCCCACCAGGCTCCTCTGTCCACTGAAATTTTCCAGGCAAGCATACTGGAATGGGTTGCCATTTCCTTCTCTAGGAAATCTTTCCAACCCAGGAATTGAATAGGGTCTCATACATTTC
Source organism: Capra hircus (assembly GCF_001704415.2). NCBI lineage: Eukaryota > Metazoa > Chordata > Mammalia > Artiodactyla > Bovidae > Capra > Capra hircus. The sequence goes on along the minus strand of NC_030809.1, from coordinate 54,652,282 downwards.
AGGCAGATTAGTTACCATCTGAGCTACCAGGGAAACCCATGAACACATTCTCTTTATATTGATATGTGTCAGTGTTTGATTTCTGAAAATATATGTCATACATTCAGAATTCTGAATATGGTATATTATATATTCAGTCTATTAAAATAATTCTCTATATCTGTCTTTTTGAAACATATGTACGCAAACACACATTCAGCAAAAAGAAATAAATTAAAGAAACAAGTGCTTATAATGTTCACATGAAAATAATTTGCTGAGAGTTTAAAAGGAAGAAGAATTTGAAAATCAAATATTAATTAACATATTTAAAGTTTTAAGAGGATTCTTCTGGTATATACATGCATACATGTAATAGTTCAGTTCAGTCGCTCAGTGGTGTCTGACTCTTTGTAACCCCATGAACTGCAGCATACCAGGCCTCCCTGTCCATCACCAAATCCCAGAGTCCACTCAGACTCACGTCCATCGAGTCCGTGATGCCATCCAGCCATCTCATCCTCTGTCATCCCCTTCTCCTCCTGCCCCCAATCCCTCCTAGCATCAGAATCTTTTGCAATGAGTCAACTCTTCACATGAGGTGGCCAAAGTATTCGAGTTTCAGGTTTAGCACAGTCCTTTCAAAGAACACCCAGGACTGATTTCCTTTAGAATGAACTGGTTGGATCTCCTTGCATTCCAAGGGACTCTCAAGAGTCTTTTCCAACACCACAGTTCAAAAGCATCAATTCTTTGGTGCTCAGCTTTCTTCACAGTCCAACTTTCACATCCATACATGACCACTGGAAAAACCATAGCCTTAACTAGTTGGACCTTTGTTGGCAAAGTAACGTCTCTGCTTTTGAATATGCTATCTAGGTTAGTAATAACTTTCCTTCCAAGGAGTGAGCATCTTTTAATTTCATTGCTTCAATCACCATCTCCAGTGAGTTTGGAGCCCCCCAAAATAAAGTCTGAAACTATTTCCACTATTTCCCCCATCTATTTCTCATGAAGTGATGGGACCAAATGCCATGATCTTCGTTTTCTGAATGTTGAGCTTTAAGCTAACTTTTTCACTCTCCTCTTTCACTTTCATCAAGAGACTTTTTAGTTCCTCTTCACTTCCTGCCATATCTGATAGAGTGCCTGATGAACTATGGACGGAGGTTCATGACATTGTGCAGGAGACAGGGATCAAGATCATCCCATGGAAAAGAAATGCAAAAAAGCAAAATGGCTGTCTGAGAAGGCCTTACAAATAGCTATGAAAAGAAGAGAAGCGAAAAGCAAAGGAGAAAAGGAAAGATATAAGCATCTGAATGCAGAGTTCCAGAGAATAGCAAGGAGAGATAAGAAAGCTTTCCTCAGTGATCAATACAAAGAAATAGAAGAAAACAACAGAATGGGAAAGACTAGAGATCTCTTCAAGAAAATTAGAGATACTAAGGGAACATGTCATGCAAAGATGGGCTCGATAAAGGACAGAAATGGTATGGACCAGAAGCAGAAGATATTTAAGGAGAGGTGGCAAGAATACACAGAAAAACTGTACAGAAAAAATCTTCATGATCAAGATAACCACGATGGTGTGATTATTGGCCTAGAGCCAGAAGTCCTGGAAAGTGAAGTAAAGTGGGCTTTAGAAAGCATCACTATGAAAAAAGATAGTGGAGATGATGGAATTCCAGTTGAGCTATTTCAAATCCTGGAAGATGGTGCTGTGAAAGTGCTCCATTCAATATGCCAGCAAATTTGGAAAACTCAGCAGTGGCCACAGGACTGGAAAAGTTCAGTTTTCATTCCAATCCCAGAGAAAGGCAATGCCAAAGAATGCTCAAACTACCGCACAGTTGCACTCATCTCCCATGCTAGCAAGGGTAATGCTCAAAATCTTTAAGCTAGGCTTCAGCAATACGTGAACTGTGAACATCCAGGTGTTCAAGCTGGTTTTAGAAAAGGCAGAGGAACCAGAGATCAAATTGCCAACATCTGCTGGATTTTGGAAAAAGGAAGAGAGTTCCAGAAAAACATTTATTTCTGCTTTATTGACCTTGCTGAAGCCTTTGACTGTGTGGATCACAATAAACTGTGGAAATTTCTGAAAGAGATGGGAATACCAGACCACCTGACCTGCCTCTTGAGAAATCTGTATGCAGGTCAGGAAGCAACAGTTAGAACTGGACATGGAACAACAGACTGGTTCCAAATAGGAAAAGGTGCACACAAGACTGTATATTGTCACCCTGCTTATTTAACTTATATGCAGAGTACATCATGAGAAACACTGGGCTGGAAGAAGCACAAGCTGGAATCAAGATTGTCGGTAGAAATATCAATAACTTCAAATATGCAGATGGCATGTAATAGTAGACTATAAATAATGAAATTACAACAATAGAACAAAATAACTGCTAAACAGTATCATTCAAGAAAAGTCTTCTGCCATTAAAATTTGAAAATAATTACAAAAAGAGAGACAAAATTTTTAACCACAAATTAAAAGGTAATTCCCAAATCCTAGAGCATTAGTCTAAAGTGGCTAACATTTTGTACTTTTAAAAAAGTTAGATCTTTTTAGTATCATGAAAGGGAGAAAGAGATCAATTTATAAGTTTTTTATTTTCTTCTAATAGAAAACAAAATTAGATTATTAGCAGAACTTGTGACAGCAGTTCTTTATACAAGAAGTCAAGGGAGTAACATAATTAAGTTATACAAAGAGAGAAAATGTGAGCCAAGGATTTTATCCATTAAGATGACCTTCAAGTGTAAATGTTTCAATCACACTTTTAGGAACATACAAGGTCTTTAAAATATTGATTCATTGCCCTTCACAAGAATACTCTCATTATGATCAAAATGGCTATAATGACAACAACATAAGGACTAATGGTGAGCACTGAATGTAGATTTATATAGATAACTAAGGCTAGATAACAGTTATGAGTAAGAAATACGGTGCATAATGGCTGTATGCCCCAATTAGATGCATTTAAACTGCCAAGACTGTGAAAGTATCTATAAGTTTAAATTAATTTAAAAAGTGAGAAAAGAATTTGAATAATATAAAGTATAGTCATCTTGCTCTTAACCTTATATGTATTAATAACACAAGTATTATTTCAAATTAGAAGCTAGCAAAAAGAGACAGGAAGCAAAAAGTGATCACTAGCAAATCTGATACTGCTTGTAAAAGAAAATCCAAACATAAGTTCAAGTAAAGAGGAAATAAGATATATAATAATAACATAAATATCTAAATCAGAGCAAAATATTAGCCCTTCTAAATAGAAAGTACAAGACAAAGAGAGAAAATGCATGTATATTATTATATAGTAAAATATCTGTACAGCTAACAAACTGTGGACAAATATGGACCAAAAAAATGTAAGGTTATTAAAATAAATTGCTACCTTTTGGAGAAGAGAAAATAAAGGACTCAGAAATGGAGGCAAGATCTCTATCAATCGATCATGCTTGTGGATTTGACATTCAAACTGAAAAATAGTTTTTATAATTATACAGTAAGATCTAATAAAATATCCAAAATTCACAAGTGAAGTAAGTCAAATGAGCCTTGGTGGTTAGTTACTGGCATTCACACATTGTAAGGAACTATTCAATATAGCTTTAAAACACAATAATTGGACTTCAAATACCTTCTAGAAACATTAAGAACTATTAAAAAAAAACACTTTAAAAAACCTTTTCAGTAGTGATAAGTGATACTTTAGGATCTTGAGGCCACTGTGGTGGTAATTTGGAACAAATCAATAAATAAACATACCGGTCATTGAAAGAAATGAAAATTATATCAGGATAAAATGGTTATCTATGTCTGCCTACATGTCTCATCTTATCTATCCAGCTAGCTGATCAGAGTCAAATTAACAGCCCTGTGGTTACATAAAATATCTTGTTTTTCCCAAATGAAAATGATTAGAAGCAAAGAGGAACACAATAGCAGCAAACATTAATAATCCAATGTAGTCTCTAATACCATATCATTTACTCCTAAATGAATGAAGTGTGTGTTGGAGAAATGGTTGATTCCAAGGCTGGGTCAGGACATGTAAAAGGTGAATGTTATACTAGAAAGCAAGACATTATCAATTACTATTAGAGTCCTGTCAAATGGAGGGAACTTTATAGCATTAAGGGCTTACATTAAAATAGAAGAATTTGCTTAAATTAGTAATCTAAGCTTCCACTTTAGGAAATAAAATATATATAGAGAGAGCAAACAGAAGAAAGAATATATTAAGGATAAGAGCATAATCTGATAAAACATAAACAGAGAAAATAAAGACAGTAATTCTTAGGAAATATCAGTAAAAATGACAAACTTCTAATAAGACTGACTCAGAAAAAAGAAGTAAAGGTAAAAATTACCAGTAACTGGATTATCCTGTATGAAAATGTGACTGTGAATACATGACTTAATGCATTTGTCAAAATTCATACAACTACAAACCATTGGGAATGTTTTCTTGTATGTAAATATTCCCTGTATGTATATAAATACAAGACAGAATATGAGGAAGGTGAGAAACTCAAATGTTCATGTGAGAAAAAGAATCCAATTGTACTGAAAATGAAATATATTACTTGACTTAAGGGAAAGGAAATGACAGAAGCTGAATGAACATGTTTGGAAAACAATACTTTGAGTTGATATGGTAAGGCTAAGGGGCACAAATAACTGTCCACATACATTTTACTCTAGTTTTTTGGCAAATTTGCTTCACACTGGATTATAGATGATGGATTTTTGGATTATAGAAGCCATTGTCTCCATGAATTAATATACATTCATATCTGCTGCTTCTGTACCTGAGATTATTTAGAAACAGCAAGATGAGACCTCACTCACACTTTATTATTATACTTCTGCACTTGAAAATTGGAATAAAGTATTGTTCAGACAAAAGTGAAAAAAAACTTCTTAGAGAATTTCTTAACAAAACTCATATTAAAGACATTTAAGCATCTCATTATAAGTGGAAAATGGACCCTAATGGAAGGCCAGAAATGCAGGAAGCACTAATGAGTTATGAAAATGATAAATATATAAATAATATATACTACATATATAATAAAATATATATATATATCTCATTTGAGTAAGATATATGTATTATATGATAAATATAGTATATGATAGGGTGATTAATGATAGGGTACTAAAGAAAATTAAAGAAATTAAGGTCTTCGCATCTTCCAGGCATACGAGGAAAGGTGAAAGGTACTTGCTAATAATCAAGTTTGTTAAACCAAGGATTCATGTTATAATCTGAAGGATAGTCACTAAAAGAATATCAAACCAGGTGACAAGCAAGTAAGGAATATAATTGAAAAGATCCAATTCATAGTCCAAATAAAGTAAGAAAAATGAGGAGAATTTTAAAATAACTGAATAAGAAAGACAAATATAGAATCATTATAAATGTACATTTAGAAACAAGTGTTTCAGAAATTCATAAAATGAGTGAACTGAGTATTGAAATTAAAACATAAGGGAAAAAATACTGAATAACTGCCGATACTGTAAGCTGTACAAAGGGACACATTGAGAGCAAAGCTATATACATGTGTATGAACATATATATATATATATATATAAATACAAGTTTAAAGAAACAGAAGTAAATTATGTAACATTTAAATATAACTAAAAGAAATATGGAGTAATGCATAAATATTTGACAAAGCAAGTGTAAAAATAAATATTATGTATTTGTAAAAACAAATATTTCTAATATTATTAGAAGTAAGGTAGCATATTCTAAATAGTTTAAACTTTGATTAATCAGAAAGGTAAAGTAAGTGTATATTTTTATGCAATGAATAACATAGAGTCAAATGCATAAAGCAAAGATTGAAAAAAACCTCATAAATCCCCCAATGATTTCAGAATATTTAAAACAATATTTTAAATAAATAAGAAAGTAAAAATGTTGATAATCTTCTTACAAAGCTAACTATAATGGATATACACAGAATATTCAAATAAAAGGAATATAATTAATTTCAATGTGAGAAAGAGCAGTGTTGGTGAGGATGTGAAAAGAAGGGAATGTATATACATTGTTGGCGGGGATTTACATTGGTACAGTTACTATGGAAAACAGTATGGAGATTTCTTTAAAATTTAAGAATAGAACTACCATAAGATACAAGTATGTCACGTCTGAGTACTTATGCAAGGAATATGGAAACACTAGAAAGATATATGCATCCCCTATGTTCAGGTGAATGGATAAAGAAGATGTCATATATATATATATATATATATATATATATATATATATATATATATATATATATATATATAAAACGGATAACTGCTCAGGCATGAAAAATAAAAGTTGAAATCTTGCAATTTGCTACAGCATGGATGGACCTTGCAGGTATTATGCTAAGTGAAATAAATCGGATGAAGAAAGGCAAAGGCAAATGGAATACGATTACATTCAGGTGTGGAATATAAACACAAAAAAAGCAAAATAAAACTAAAAACAAACCAAATCAAACACAGAGATGCAGAGAATTAAGTAGTGGTTACTTGAAGCCAAGGGGCAGGAAGAGGGCAAAATGGGCAGGTGAGCACGCTCTAGATACAGAAGTAAAAATAGAATGTTGTACATGGGAAATTTGTATAATGTTATAAACCAGTGTTGCTTCAATAAAATAGATTAAGAAAAGAATATTAATTTTCAAAATTTACATAAAATATTTACAAAGGTTGACCATGTGTGGGACTTGAAGACTCAACAGAATTCAGTGAATCAGAATCATATAGGTTTTTCACCATTGGAAATGCATATTGCCTACAAATTTAAAAAAAATATTTAAAAATGTATATGATTTTAAATTAAGAAATCTTTCTAAATAGTCTATGAGTCAAAGACTAACAATCTGAAAGGGAAATTAAGAAGGAAATAATATCCAAAACAATAAAATACTTACAAATAAATATACGTAGGTGAATCCTTGTATACTGAAAACTGTAAGACACTGATGAAACAAATTGATGCAATTGACACAAATAAATGGAAATATCTTTTGTGTTCTTGGATTGAGATAATATTGTGAAAATGTCATGCTGCACAAAGTGATCTACAGATTCAATGTAATCCCTATGGGATTTTTGAAAGAAATAGAAAAAAAAAAAAATCTTAAAATTGTATGGAACCACAAAGACCACAGTAGCCAAAGAAGTCTTGGGAAAGAACAGAGCTAGAAGCATCACACTCCCTGATTTTAAGCTACAGTACAAAGATATGGCTATAGTCATCAAAGCAGTATGGTGGTGGTAGTTTAGTCACTAAGTCATGTTCGACTTATGACCCCAAGGACTGTACCTTGCCAGGCTCCTTTGCCCAGGGGATTCTCCAGGCAAGAATGCTGGAGTGAGTTGCCGTTGCCTCCTCCAGGCGATCTTCTCAACCCAGGAATCAAACCTGGGTCTCCTGCATTGCAGGCAGATTTCTTTACTGACTGAGCACAAAGCAGTATGGTGAAAGTGAAAGTGAAGTCACTCAGTTGTGTCTGACTCTTTGTGACCCCATGGAGTGTAGCCCACTAGGTTCCTCTGTCCATGGGATTCTCCAGGCAAGAATACTGGAGTGGGTTGCCATTTCCTTCTCCAGGGGATCTTCCCGACCCAGGGATTGAACCCAGGTCTCCTGCAATGCAGGCAGACGCTTAAACCTCTGAGCCACCAGGGAAGCCTAAAAACAGCCACATAGACCAGTGAGTCAGAATAGAAAGCCCAGATATAAACCGTTCGACTGAAAAAAGATACACAACTTGAGAGTTGCTAGTTAAGTTTTGTTTGGGGCAGCACCTCAGTTAGCTATGAGAGACTGCTATATGATTTTGCTGAAGGCGGAATTCAGAGCAATCAAGCGCTTATTTTACAGAAGGTTTTTTATTAGTCACGAGGAGCTGATGTCATACTGAAGGGATTTAGTGCTTTTCTAGATATAAGGAGATGCCTTCATCTTTTACATGTGGGCTCTTACATTGGGCTTCCCTGGTGGCTCAGACAGTAAAGCGTCTGCCTGCAATGTGGGAGACCTGGGTTCAATCCCTGGGCCGTGAAGATACCCTGGAGAAGAAAATAGCAACCCACTCAAATACCCCAGCGGGAAAATTCCATGGTCTGAGGAGCCTAGTAGGCTATAGTCCCTGGGATCACAGAGTTGGACACGACTGGGCAACTTCACTTTCTTTCACTTTACATGTGGACATGCTGTTTTCCCAGTACCAATTATTGAAAAATCTGTCCTTTTCCCATTGTACATTCTTAGTGCCACTGTCTAAAGTGTGTTGCTATTTAGTCATTCAGTCATGTCCAATTCTTTGTGACTGCAGCACACCACACTTCCCTGTCCTTCACCATCTCCTGGGGTTTGTTCAAATGTGTGTCCATTAAGTCAGTGATGCCATCCAACCATCTCATCCTCTGTCATCCCTTTCTCCTCCTGCCTTCAATCTCTCCAGTATCAGGTCTCTAGTGAGTCAGCTGTTCACATCAGATGACCAATGCATTGTAGCTTCAGCTTCAGCGTCCTTCCTTCCAATGAATATTCAGGGTTGACTTCCTTTAGGATTGATTGATTTGATTATCTTGCAGTCCAAGAGACTCTCAAGAGTCTTCACCAACACCACAGTTCAAAAGCATTAGTTCTTTGGCACTCAGCCCTCATTATGGTCTAGCTCTCACATCCATATATGACTACTGGAAAAACCATAGCTTTGACTATATGGACTTTTGTCGACAAGGTAATGTCTTTGCTTTTTAAAATGGTGTTTAGGTTTTTATAGCTTTTCTTCCAAGGAGCAAGCATCTTTTAATTTCATGGCTGCATCACCATCTGCAGTGATTTTGTAGACGAGAAAATAAAGTCTGTCATTATTTCCACTGTTTCCCCTTCTATTTGACATGAAGTGATGGGACTGGGTGCCATGATGTCAGTTTTTTGAATGTTGAATTTTAAGCCAGCTTTTTCACTCTCCTCTCTCACTTTCATCAAGAGGCTCTTTAGTTCCTCTTCAATTTCCACCATAAGGGTGATGTCATCTGCATATCTGAGGTTTTTGATATTTCTCCTGCCGATCTTGATTCCAGGTTGTGTTTCATCCAGCTGAGCATTTCCCGTGATGTACTCTGCATATAAGTTTAATAAGCAGGATGACAATATACAGCATTGTCATATTCCTTTCCCAGTTTTGAATTAGTCAGTTGTTCCATGTCCAAAAGTTAGTTGACTATATATGCATGGGTTTGTCAACTACAATTTGGCACTTGCAAAGGGCATTTGCCAGTGACTGAACAACAACAACAAGGGCATTTGCCATCTGCCTCTTAGGAGATTGAGTCTTGTGCTGAGGCAGCTGTTGTCTTTACACATGCCCTGAAGGGAGTTCAGGGTGGAGAATGAGGCACTTTGTGCTGCAGAGAAATTGGTACAACAGGTCTTTAAATAGTTGGGTATTTTCAGGAACTAATCTCAGGATCCCAATCCTTGCATGCATACATGTTTAGTCACTCAGTCATGTCCAACTCTTTTGACTCTTTGGACTGTAGCCTACCAGGCTCCTCTTTCCATGGGATTTTTCAAGCAAGAATATTGGAGTGGGTTTCCATTTCCTTTTTCCAAGTGCTCTTCCTGACCTGGGATTCGAATCCATAAGTCCTTTGTCTCCTGGAAACCCCACACATTTCTTATCCATCCTCTGATCTCTTATGGTTAAATAACTTCCATTGCCAAAACTAATAACCCTACAGATATTACAGGTTGGACTGTTAGAGAAAGAACTAAGTCTTTTTTATTTTGTTGTAAGTCAGTGTCCCCGGGGATCAAACCCATGTCTCCTGTATCTCCTGCATTGAGGGCTAGATTCTTCACTGTGCTACCTGGGAAGCTCGTATAAACTTATGGATGAGCACTAAAGTGAACTGTATAAGATATAGATAAATAAAAGAGCATACAATAGTCATGATTTGACAGACTTGATATTGTTTACAGATGCCTTTATCCGAAATTATTTAGTTCAATTCAAAATATGTTTGTGGTGTATTATATTTGATTCTGAAAAGTATAGAGACTCAACATAACAAGAATTGTCAAGACACTCTTAAAGAAAAGGATGAGAACCATGGGTCTACTATATAGTAAAGTTTATTATAAATTGACAGTTATTATGGCAGAATGACTTGACTAAGGTAAAAACATAAATATTGGGAAGTAGTAGTTCTCAGCTAGGTGCAATTTTGACCCTCTAGGAGACACTTTGCAATGTGTGAAGACATTTTGAATGTTGTGGTTATAGGTGGGGAGGATGAAGAGTGGGTAGATTGGCTGGAATCTAGTGGATAAAGGCCAGAGATGCTACTAAACATCCTAAAATTCACACACAATTCTTTGTGGATACAGATAAAGGAGTCTAAAATGGTAATACTGCAGCTTTTGAGAATTGTGTAGTATTCAAAAAGAGAACCATGCCTGTTAGGATTATTCAGTTCAGTTCAGTTCAGTCATTCAGTCATGTCCGACTCTTTGCGACCCCATGAATCACAGCACACCAAGCCTCCCTGTCTATCACCAACTCCCGGAGTTCACTCAAACTCATGTCCATTGAGTCAGTGATGCCATCCAGCCATCTCATCCTCTGTCGTACCCTTCTCCTCCTGCCCTCAATCCCTCCCAGCATCAGAGTCTTTTCCAATGAGTCAACTCTTTACATGGGGTGGCCAAAGTACTGGAGTTTTAGCTTCAGCATCATTCCCTCCAAAGAAATCCCAGGGCTGATCTCCTTCAGAATGGACTGGTTGGATCTCCTTGCAGTCCAAGGGACTCTCAAGAGTCTTCTCCAACACCACAGTTCAAAAGCATCAATTCTTCGGCACTCAGCTTTCTTCACAGACCAACTCTCATATCCATACATGATCACTGGAAAAATCATAGCCTTGACTAGACGTATCTTTGTTGGCAAAGTAACATCTCTGCTTTTGAATATGTTATCTAGGTTGGTCATAACTTTTCTTCCAAGGAGTAAGCATCTTTTAATTTCATGGCTACAGTCACCATCTGCAGTGATTTTGGAGCCCAAAAAAATAAAGTCTGACACTGTTTCCACTGTTTCCCCATCTATTTCCCATGAAGTGATGGGAACAGATGCCATGATCTTTGTTTTCTGAATATTGAGCTTTAAGCAAACTTTTTCACTCTCCTCTTTCACTTTCATCAAGAGGCTTTTTAGTTATCAACTAATGTCAAAGGTGGAAATGAAGAATACCAGAAAATTGTTATTTCTAGTAAATGATACTGGGACAGTTAGAAATCCAAATTGATAAAAACTTGACTGTGACTCATACCTTATGCCACAGTTAAATCAAAGTGAAGTGAAGTCGCTCAGTTGTGTCCGACTCTTCGCAACCCCATGGACTGTAGCCTACCAGGCTTCTCAGTCCATGGGATTTTCCAGGCAAGAGTACTGGAGTGGGTTGCCATTTCTTTCTCCAGGGGATCTTCCCAACCCAGGGATCAAATCTGGGTCTCCCACATTGGCGGCAGATGCTTTACCCACTGAGCCACCAGGGAAGCCCCTCTCTGCTCTATAAGAATTACCAAAAAATGAAGCCACATACAAGAAAAATAAGAGGTCTTCTGAAAAGTACTTACGAAAAATGAATTTTCAATATGTAGCAAATTGTACTGTAGAAATTTCAGTCAGAATTCTGGTGGCTTGAAAAACTAGATGTGAAATAATAAAGATTTTAGAAGATAAAATATGTGGGAATCTTTATAATCTTGGGGTTCTGAAAGACTTTATATGCAGGAAACAAAAATCCTAATTGTAGGGTGAAAGGACGGCAAATATGCCTACATGAAAAGTAAGTAATTCTGATCATCAAATGACATGGCTTTTTGAAAAGTAAATTGGCACAACGTCTCAGGAGAAGAGGATAGGAGGAAAAATTCTGAGGGCAGAAAGACATCAAGTGCAACATTCTAGTATGGAAACATGCTTCATAATTTGAAGAATAAGAGAAAGGATGGCTGAAGCAGGGTTAGAAGTGTAGTAGAAAAGAGATTCTAGAATTTACAGTGAACCAGATCATGGTAGCCAAATTTTAGGCTATTTTGTGAAAATTTTATTTGACAAAAGGAGAACTGAGACTTTACTGTTGGATTTAGGTGGCAACAGCGGTAAAGAACCTACCTGGCAGTGCAGGAGACATAAGGGGGTTTGATCCTTGGGTTGGGAAGATTCCCTGGAGAAGGAAATGGCAACCCACTCCAACATTGTTGCCTGGAAAATTCCATGGATAGAGGAGTCTGGTGGGCTACAGTCCATGGGATGGCAAAGAATCAGTAATGACTGAAGCACCTTAGACTAAGACTGAGGTCATTGACACATTAGAGATATTTATAGTGGTGTCAGAAGGGGTGGTGTTGTGTGGGAGAGTGGAGGGGACTGCAAAAACCTGATTGCAGGTTCAAGAAAGAATGTGAAAAAATTAAAACAGTGGTGATTAATGACTCTTCTAAGAATTTGTTTTATAATGAGAAGTAGATAGATAGGATCCTAGCTTAAGAGGCGGTCTTTTTTTTTTTTTTTTTCTTTTTTTTAGTGGGGAAGTAATGGGCCAGTCAGCATGGTTTTGGTTTGTCCATATTCAGCTGCAAAGGTAAATAAACTGGGAAAATAAAATTAGTAATGATTTTTAGTCAAGTACTTAATGTGAAACAAGGAAAATGAAAGATATTTTAGAATATATGAAAAAGAAGTGAACTTAAGTCTTTAAGAAACATTGAAAAAGTGGTCAATAGATTATGCATCCCAGTAGGGTTGAAATATTCCTGATATGGAGATATTGGATGATAATCAGCTGAAAAGAATAGAAGTGGTGATTTGAGATGCTTGAAACTGAGATTTTAGTGGTGTCACAGTTATTAGCAATAACAAAATACCTTGTATAGCAATAGAGAATGGACATGTAAGATAAGTGTGAAGATAAAATCATTGCAAGAGAGGAACAATTATATTGTATCCTTTTATGTTAGTGTCATTTATAAGTATATGGAAAAGACTAAAATGATGATAGGTATAGCATTGAGTTAGTAACAATGAATCAGTAACTAAGCTCTTTTAACAACTAAAATTGATCACAGACAAAACTGTAACAATCCTAGAAAATAACAAAGAAGCTAGATGACATTGGGTGTGTCAATGAGTTTTAAAATACAATACTAAACACGTGGTCTTTGAAAAAATAATTGATGAGCTGGATTTTCTTAAAATTAAAAACTTCTCCACAAAAGACAATGTAAAGAATATGAGACAGGCACAGATTGGAAAAGCACAGATTGCAAAAGACACATCTGTTAATTCATAGAAAGAATTTTTAAAGTTCAGTGAAGTAGGAATAAAGGAAAATCTTTCAACATGAAAAAGACTCATAGACATTCTAGCTTCCACAATATTCAACACTCTTCTTTTTTAGAAGTACAACTTCACTGGTAAAATTAAAATGCTGAAAGGCTACTATTTACTGTCTCCATCTGATATTAGTTAAATCATGAAGGAATCATAAGACAAATGACAGTTTTACATAGAATAAACCTTGAAGCTAAAGAAAACAATAAGATAGATGGAATTTACTTAGGTGGTTATAGTGATTAAAAGTTAAGGCTCTCATATGCATTATACACTCTGTCTAGTGATCTGTGTTTGAGGACACAGTAATATAATGAATCAATCAGATCCTACATTTCAGCTCAGCTGGTGGAAAAATAATAAAATTTATGGAACAGGATTGTTCTATTGATCTCTTCTAAATCTAATTTCACTTGTTGTATTAACCAATCGCTAGGTTTCTACACCACAGGACTCTTGCCCTAAAGCAGTGACAGCTAGGGTTGCTGTTATGGAGAATGTTTTCATTAAGTCCTGTCATCCATTATTTGAATATAGTCATCAAAATCATGACAGCAAGTGCTTCTGTGAGTTTGACCATTCTATGAGAATAAAATAAATGAATACCAACACATATGCACATACATACAAAAACACATGTATTTCCTAGTAAAGACTTAATACGGAAAGTGATTGGGGCTAAATCGGATATGAAAAAAAAAAAAACAAAAACAATTTCCCCTCTATCATTTAAATTAGAACAGGAGTCAGAACTTGGAAATGTAGGTGCTTTCTTGTTTTCTAGTAGAAAAATTAGCTGTATGCAAGACATTGTTGTTTTAAAAGGAAGGGCTACCCTGGTGGCTCAAAGGTTAAAATGTCTGTCTCCAACGTGGGAGACCCAGGTTCGATCCCTGGGTGGGGAAGATCCCCTGGAGAAGGAAATGGTAACCCACTCCAGTATTCTTGCCCGAAGAATCCAATGGATGGAGAAGCCTGGTAGGCTACAGTCCACGGGGTCACAAAGAGTCAGATACGACTGAGCAACTTCTTAAATGTTAAAAAATAAAAATAAGAAGTATAACCTCATTTTGGGCTTCCCTGGTGGCTCAGCAGTAAAGTACCTGCCTGCAGTTCAAGAGTTGCAGAAAATGACGGTTCGATCCCTGGGTCAGTAGATCCCCTGGAGGAGAGCATGCCAATCCACTCCAATATTCTTGCCTAGGAAATCCCATGGACAGAGGAGCCTGAAAATCTGTAGGGTCACAAAGAGTTGGACATGACTGAAGAGAATTAGCTAGCACACACACCCGTAAGCTCATTCCAGTGACAGTATGACCTTCAATAATGTCCAATATCCTGCTGCCTCTAAAATGGCTTTTATATTTCAAAGGCATCTTTTATTTTTTCAGCCAAGATTTTAAATTCAGAGATGAGGTTAGGTGTCTCTTAGAAAGATAGATTCAAGGAAAAATAATAATTCCAGCTAGCAATTCTGATGTGTAAAAACTAAGAAAATCATTTGTGTGTTAAGTCAGTGTGGAGATATAATTTCTGGATTCTTTTTAATAAAAAGAACTAGTAATTTGAATTCAGTCAGTTCAGTTCAGTCGCTCAGTCATGTCCGACTCTTTGCGACCCCATGAATCGCATCACACCAAGCCTCCCTGTCCATCACCAAACTCCCGGAGTTCATCCAAACTCACGTCCATTGAGTCAGTGATGCCATTCAGCTACCTCATCCTCTGTCGTCCCCTTCTCCTCCTGCCTCCAATCCCTCTCAGCATCAGAGTCTTTTCCAATGAGTCAACTCTTTACATGAGGTGGCCAAAGTACTGGAGTTTTAGCTTCAGCATCATTCCTTCCAAAAAAATCCCAGGGCTGATCTCCTTCAGAATGGACTGGTTGGATCTCCTTGCAGTCCAAGGGACTCTCAAGAGTCTTCTCCAACACCACAGTTCAAAAGCATCAATTCTTCGGCGCTCAGCTTTCTTCACAGTCCAACTCTCACATCCATACATGACCACTAGAAAAACCATAGACTTGACTAGACGGACCTTTGAATTAGTGAAAAGTAAAACTGTTATTTAATATACATATTGTTTATTATAAATATAGATATGAATTTATACTGTAATATATACCCCATTGGAAATCACCTACCCTTTTAATGAGGCTTGGGAAAAATTCAATATTTTGACAGATTGTAATAGGAAGAATTTTGATTAAAGATAATATTAGTATATTGAAATCTTTGAAAATTTAAAAACTAAAAAATATTTCCTTACTCTTCTCATGTCTAGCTATAAAAGGTGCAGTAAATATGTTGAAAAGGGGTTAATGACATCCCAGCAATTAGCTTTATCATTTTTAATACTTTTATGAATAAACTAAAATTACATAATTACTGCAAATTAGTAAGTTAGGATAGCAGAATTATGTAAAAGAATTATGTAAGAATGTGTACGAGAGTCAGTAACATGTTGAATGTATGGCATTTATCCAGGAATCAGTGGGGCTGACATTTTCTTTGCTTTCTTTGTTTACATTGAATAAGAACTGGTTTTGGTCTTTATTAAGTCCAAATGTGATTTTACTTAAAATGTTCACTAGTTTATATTTTATACTATTCATATTTGTTGTTTGATATATTGTTTTTTTCTTGTAGCTCAAAGGGCTATATCATATTATTTGTTGAGAACTGAAGTCTAAAAACTGCAAACTTTGAATTGTGAGGAATTTTTACATTTTTGAAAGTTCTTTTTTACTCTTAAATACTAAATCTATTTATGAATAACTTCTTATAAGAGAATAATGCTTAAAATACCAAATCCTTTCTACGAATTATGACCATTATATTGATTGTCATTATCTCAAATGTAAAGGTAGCCTCTGTTCAGTTCAGTCCCTCAGTAGTGTCCAACTCTTTGCGACTCCGTGGACGGCAGCATGCTTGGCTTCCCTGTCCACAGCAACTCCCGGAGCTTCCACAAACTCATATCCATCGAGTTGGTGATGCCATCCAACCATCTCATCCTCTGTAGTGCCCTTTTCCTCCCACCTTCCTAGCATCAGGGTCTTTTCCAATGGATATCAATTCTTCACATCAGGTAGCCAAAGTATTGGAGTTTCAGCTTCAGCATCAGTGCTTCCAGTGAATATTCAGGACTGATTTCCTTTAGGATTGACAGATTTGATATCCTTGCAGTCCAAGGGACTGTCAAGAATCTTCACCAATACCATAGTTCAAAAACATCAGTTCTTCAGCGCTCAGCTTTCTTTATAATCCAACTCTCACGTGCATATATAATTACTGGAAAAATCAGAAAAAACAAGTCTATTCATGTTTGAAGGGAGGCTAGTTTATGTGTAAAAAGTACAGTGAAGATCAAAATTAGGTCTGTCTAGATATAGCAGTGGAAAAAAGATGAAGAAAGATCTATGCTAGTGATATTAAACTCTTAAAAAAGAAATTAAAATCTCAAGTAGTCTGTTACATATTCTTTAAAAAATATAAGGCTAGTTAAATCCTTTTTAATTTTTTTAAATAAATTTATTTATTTTAATTGGAGGTTAAGTACTTTACAATATTGTATTGGTAAAAGGACCTAAATGATCAAATGAATAGATTTTCATGGGGTCCTGAATTATAAAACAATAACATTACTACTTTGTGTCTAAAATGTCAGGCATGTCCTGCTTTAGAGTTACCCTAATAGATCCTTCTTCCTTGCTATTTATCCATGCTACTTCCTTGCTACTGCTGCTGCTGCTGCTGCTAAGTTGCTTCAGTCATGCCTGACTCTGTGCGACCCCATAGATGGCTGCCCACCAGGCTCCCCAGTCCCTGGGATTCTCCAGGCAAGAACCTGGAGTGGGTTGCCATTTCCTTCTCCAATGCATGAAAGTGAAAAGTGAAAAGTGAAAGTGACATTGCTTAGTCGTGTCCGAATCTTAGCGATCCCATGGACTTTTTAACTGTGGTGCTGGAGAAGACTCTTGAGAGTCCCTAGGAATGCAAGGAGATCAAACCAGTCAGGCCTAAAGGAAATCAACACTGAATATTCATTGAAGGGCTGATGCTAAAGCTGAAGCTTTAATACTTTGGCCACTTGATGTGAAGAGACAGCTCATTGGAAAAGACCCTGATACTGTGAAAGATTGAAGGCAAAAGGAAGAGGTCAGCAGAGGATGATATTGTTAGATGGCATCACCCAGTCAATGGATATGAACCTGAGCAAATCTTGGGAAATAGTGGAGGACAAGGAAGCCTTACGTGCTGCAATCCACGAGGTTGCAAACAGTCGGACATGACTTAGTGACTGTACAACAATAACCAATACCAAATGAAATGCGACGCCTAAAAGCATGGTGATAATAAGTATTGATAAATTAGTACTTGTACTATCTTCATTTCATTTATATATTCATTCATGCATTCAATGAATGATGAACAGCTTCATGATTCATTTTACCATATGTCATTAAGAAAATTATAGTCATAAAAAACTGATTTAACTCCATAAATTCCAATGTGCCACATAGTTATTGCATTGACATGATTCCTTCTTTCTGGATTAATGTCCAGTTGTCTAGATGAGCAGGAGTTCTTTTTCTTTCCCTGGCCATACATCCCCATGGAACATTATATTTTTTCTTTAACAGGTATTAGGAACTCACTTCATCGAATGAAGAGCTCCCTGGACTAAGGTCTAGATTTCTTTATGTTTTCAAAATTCCAAAAGTGTTTGTCCTCTTTTCTTAATCCGAAAACAATTATTTTATTCTTGCTAAATTTTTAGTTTGTTTTTATGAAAATGATAGGAAACAAGGAAAAAAGGAATAATTTATAAACATCCCACCAGAATTTCCTCTAGCTTCATAGATTACAAATCTTCAGTTTGTTATGCATCCTTCTGGACTATTTCTTTGCAATAACAAAATAAAATATGGAACTATGTATGATCAAACCAGTCAATCTTAGGGGAAATCAACCCTGAATACTCCATTGGAAGGACTGATGCTGAAGCTGAAGCTCCAATATTTTGGTCACCTGATGCAAACAACCAACTCATTGGAAAAGTCCTTAATGCTGGGGAGGATTGAGGGCAGAAGGAGAAGAGGGCATCTGATGATGAGATGGCTGGATGTCATCACCAATACAATGGAAATGAACTTGGGCATAGTTCGGGAGATAGTGATGGACAGGGAGGCCTGGTGGGTTGCAGTTCGTGGGATCACACAGAGTTGAACACAACTAGGCCACTGGACAACAGTTTATCAGAACATGCTGCTGGTAAGTCGTTTCAGTCTTGTCCAACTCTGTGCAACCCCATAGATGGCAGCTCACTAGGCTCCTCTGTCCCTGGGATTCTCCAGGCAAGAACACTGGAATGGGTTGCCATTTCCTTCTCCAATGCATGAAAGTGAAAAGTGAAAGTGAAGTTGCTCAGTCATGTCCAACTCTTAGTGATACCATGGAATGCAGCCTACCAGGCTCCTCTGTCCATGGGATTTTCCAGGCAAGAGTACTGGAGTGGGATGCCATTGCCTTCTACAGCTGTATAAACGTACACCCATAAAATCTGAACAGTATGGAAAAGCAAAAAGTTACAACACTAGAAAATGAGGCCTTCAGGTCAAAAGGTGTCTAGTGTACTACTGGGGAAGAGTGGAGGACAATTACTGATAGCTTCAGAAAGAATGATATGGCTGGGCTAAAGTGAAAATGATGTTCAATTGTGGATGTGTCTGGTTGTGAAAGTAAAGTCCAATGCCCTAAAGAACAATATTGCAAAAAAAAAAAAAAAAAAAAAAGAACAATATTGCATAGGGAATCTGGAGTCTTAGGTCCATGGGTCAAGGTAAATTGGTCATGGTCATGCAGGAGATGGCAAGATTGAACGTCAGTATCTTAGAAATCAGTGAACTAAAATGGACAGGAATGGGCAAATCTAGTTCAGATGACCATTGAATCTACTACTGTGGGCAAGAATCCCTGAGAAGTAGCCCTCATAGTCAGTAAAAGTGTTTGAAATGCAGTACTTGGTTGCAGCCTCAAAAATGGCAGAATGATCTCAGTTTATTTCCAAGGAAAGCCATTCAACAACACAGTAATCCAAGTCTATGCCCCAATCACTGATGCTGAAGAAGCTCAAGTTGACTGGTTCTATGAAGACCTATAAGACCTATAGAACTAACACCAAAAAATATGTCCTTTTCATCACAGGGGATTGGAATGCAAAACTAGGAAGTCAGTGGATACCCAGAATAACAGGCAAGTTTGGCTTTGGAGTACAAAGTGAAGCAGGACAAAAGCTAACACTTTTGTCAAGAGAATATGCTGGTCATAGCAAACATATTTTCCAACAGCCTAAGAGATGACTCCACACAGGGAAATCACCAAATGGTTAATCCCAAACTGGATTGATTATGTTCTTTTCAGCTAAAAAAAATGGAGACGCTCTATCCCGTCAGCAAAAACAAGACTTAGAGATGACTGTGGCTCAGCTCATGAGCTCCTTATTGCCAAATTCAGGCTTAAATTGAAGAAAGTAGAGAAAATCACTAGGCAATTCAGATACGACCTAAACCAAATCCATTATGATTAAACAGTGGAAGTGACAAATAGATGCAAGGGATTAGATCTAGTAGACAGAATACCTGGATGGAGGTTCATAACTTTGTACAGAAGGCAGTGACCAAAACCATCACAAAGAAAAAGAAATGCAAGAAGGCAAAGTGGTTGCCTGAGGAGGCTTTACAAATAGCTGAGTAAAGAAGAGAAGTGAAAGGCAAGGGAGAAAGGGAAAGATATACCCAACTGAATGTAGAGTTCCAGAGAAGAGCAAGGAGAGATAAAGAAACTCTTCTTAGATAAACAGTGAAAAGAAATAGAGGAAAATGATAGAATGGGAAAGACTAGAGATTACTTCAAGAAAACTGGAGGTACCAAGGGAACATTTTATTCAAGGTTGGGCAGGGTAAAGGAAAGAAATGAAAGGAGTCTGATAGCAGCAGAAGATATTAAGAAGAGGTGGCAAAATACACAGAACTATTAAAAAAAGAAAAAGTCTTAGCTGGATAACCACATCTAGAGCCAGACATCCTGGAGTAGGAGTCAAGTGGGCCTTAGGAAGCATTACTAATAAGAAAGCTAGCTGAGGTGATGGAATTCCAGCTGAGCTACTTCAAATCCTAAAAAAGATGATGTTGTTAAAGTGCCATACTCAATATATCAGGAAATTTGGAAAACTCATCAGTGGCCAAAGGACTTGAGTCACTTTTCATTTTAATCCCAAAGAAGAGCAATGCCGAAGAATGTTCAAACTCACGTACAGTTGTGCTCAGTTCATGTGCTAACATGTTTATACTCAAAATCCTTCAACTAGGCTTCAGTAGTACATGAACTGAGAACATTCATATGTACAAGCTGGGTATAAGAAAGGCCAAGGAACCAGAGATCAAATTGTCAACATTCATTGGATCATGGAGAAAGTGATTGAATTTCAGAAAAACATCTATTTCTGCTTCATTGTCTATGCTAAAGCTTTTGACTATGTGAGTCACAACCAACTATGGAAAATTCTTAAAGGGATAGAAGTATCAGATCACTTTACCTGTCTCCTGAAAAGCCTGTACGTTGGTCAATAATCAGAAGTTGACCGATACATGGAACAACTGGGTGGTTCAAAATTGGGAAAGAAGCATGACAAGGATGTATATTGTCACTCTGATAATTTAATTTATATGCAGAGTACATCAGGCAAAATGCTGGATTGGATGAATCACAAGTTGGAAATAAGATTTCTGAGAGAAATATCAACAATATCAGATATGCAGATGATACTACTCTAATGGCAGAAAGTGAAAAGGAACTAAAGAGCCTCTTGATAAGGGTGAAAGATGAGAATGAATAAGGTAGTTAAAATTCAACATTTAAAAAACTAAGATCATGGCATCTGGTCCTATCACTTCATGGCAAATAGATGGGGAAACAATGGAAACAGTGAGTGACTTTATTTTCTTGGGCTCTAAAATCACTTCAGATGGTTACTGCAGCCTTGAAATTAAAAGACACTTGCTCCTTGGAAGAAAAACTATGACAAGCCTAGACAGAATATTAAGAAGTAGAGACATTACTCTGCTGACAAGGGTCCATATAGTCAAAGCTATGGTTTTTCCAGTAGTCATGTATGGATGTGAGAGACGGACCATAAAGGCTGAGTGCTAAAGAACTGATGCTTTTGAATTGTGGTGTTGGAGAAGACTCTTGAGAGTCTGTTGGACTGCAGGGAGATCCAACCAGTCCATCCTAAAGGAAATCAGTTCTGAATATTCATTGGAAGGACTGATGTTGAAGCAGAAGCTCCAGTATTTTGGCCACCTGATGCAAAAAGCAGATTCATTAGAAAAGACTCTGATTCTGGGAAAGATTGAAGGTAAGAGGAGAAGGGGACAACAGAGGGCAGGCAGGTTGGATGCCATCACTGACTCAACAGACATGAATTTTAGCAAGCTCTACGAGATAGTGAAGGACAGAGAAGACTGGCATGCTGCAGTCCATGGGGTTGCAAAGAGTTGGACATGACTGAGTGACTGAACAACAACAAGAAGACTCTTGAGAGTCCCATGGACAGCAAGGAGATCAAACCATTTAATCCTAAAGTAGAACAATCCTGAATATTTGTTCGAAGGACTTGCTGAAGCTGAAGCTCCAATACTTTGGCCATGCAATGCTGAGCCTCCTCATTGGAAAAGACCCTGATGTTGAAGAACATTGAAGGCGAAAGGAGAAGGGGATGGAAGAAGATGAAATGGCTAGAGAACATAACTGACTCAATAGACATGAATCTGAGAAAACTCTGGAATATACTGGTGGACAGGGGAGCCTGGTGTGATGCATTCCATGGGAGTGCAAAGAGTTGGACATGACTTAGCAACTGAACAGCAACAAAATATGCATGTATATGTATATATATGTATGTATACATGCATACATACACTTTTTAAAACAAATACAGGTTTATATTAGATATATATGTTGTTTCTCTTTCTCTCCAATCTTTATCTCTTCCTTTATTCTTTCCTAAAGACTATAAATATGTCTAAGTTCACTGTAACACGATATAGCAATATATAACAATCTCACTTTCCCTTTTTTTAATATATATTCTATATCCTTTCTTTCTTAAGTGAACTCTTGAAAGAATAGTGCAGACCCCTGTTCTTTACTTGTTGGGTACCAATCACTTCTCTTCTTGTGGCCACATGCCTTGATAATATCACTCCACAGAAGCTTCTCTTGAAAAAGACACTGTGGTCTGTTTATGGACAAATATAATAAATAATTTTTGGTTTTATATCTTGGTATAAATATAAATATAAGCTATATTGCCTAATGAGTGCCTTATTATTCTTTAGCTTTTTTGGTGTTTCACTTCTTTATCTTCCTTGGCATTCTTTTCTTACTACTATATATTCTTAGTCTCTTTCTTGAGTTTCTCATTTTGCTTTTAAAACCTTTATGGTCTTCCAGGAGCTGACTGTGGCTCAGATCATGAACTCCTTATTGCCAAATTCAGACTCAAATTGAAGAAAGTAGGGAAAACCGCTAGACCATTCAGGTATAACCTCAATCAAATCCCTTATGATTATACAGTGGAAGTGAGAAATAGATTTAAGGGCCTAGATCTAATAGATAGAGTGCCTGATGAACTATGGAATGAGGTTTGTGACATTGTACAGGAGACAGGTTTCAAGACCACCTCCATGGAAAAGAAATGCAAAAAAGCAAAATGGCTGTCTGGGGAGGCCTTACAAATAGCTATGAAAAGAAGAGAGGCAAAAAGCAAAGGAGAAAAGGAAAGATTTAAGCATCTGAATGCAGAGTTCTAAAGAATAGCAAGAAGAGATAAGAAAGCCTTCTTCAGTGATCAATGCAAAGAAATAGAGGAACAGAACAGAATGGGAAAGACTAGAGATCTCTTTAAGAAAATTAGAGATACCAAGAGAACACTTCATGCAAAGATGGACTCGATAAAGGACAGAAATGGTATGGACCTAACAGAAGCAGAAGATATTAAGAAGAGGTGGCAAGAATACACGGAAGAACTGTACAAGAAAGATCTTCACGATCCAGATAATCATGATGATGTGATCACTAATCTAGAGCCAGACATCCTGGAATGTGAAGTCAAGTGGGCCTTAGAAAGCATCACTATGAACAAAGCTAGTGGAGGTGATGGAATTCCAGGTGAATTGTTTCAAATCCTGAAAGATGATGCTGTGAAAGTGCTACACTCAATATGCCTGGAAATTTGGAACACTCAGCAGTGGCCACAGGACTGGAAAAGGACAGTTTTCCTTCAAATCCCAAAGAAAGGCAATGCCAAAGAATGCTCAAACTACCACACAATTGCACTCATCTCACATGCTAGTAAAGTAATGCTCAAAATTCTCCAAGCCAGGCTTCAGCAATATGTGAACCATGAGCTCCCTGATGTTCAAGCTGGTTTTAGAAAAGGAAGAGGAACCAGAGATCAAATTGCCAACATCCGCTGGATCATGGAAAAAGCAAGAGAGTTCCAGAAAAACATCTATTTCTGCTTTATTGACTATGCCAAAGCCTTTGACTGTATGGATCACAATCAACTGTGCAAAATTCTGAAAGAGATGGGAATACCAGACCACCTGACCTGCCTCTTGAGAAATCTGTATGCAAGTCAGGAAGCAACAGTTAGGCCTGGACATGGAAGAAGAGACTGGTTCCAAATAAGAAAAGGAGTACCTCAAGGCTGTATATTGTCACCCTGCTTATTTAACTTCTATGCAGAGTACATCATGAGAAACACTGGACTGGAAGAAACACAAGCTGGAATCAAGATTGCTGGGAGAAATATCAATAACCTCAGATATGCAGATGACACCACCCTTATGGCAGAAAGTGAAGAGGAACTAAAATCCTCTTGATGAAAGTGAAAGAGGAGAGTGGAAAAGTTGGCTTAAAGCTCAACATTCAGAAAATGAAGATCATGGCATCCAGTCCCATCACTTCATGGGAAATAGATAGGGAAACAGTGGAAACAGTGTCAGACTTTATTTTTGGGGGCTCCAAAATCACTGCAGATGGTGACTGCAGCCATGAAATTAAGAGATGCTTCCTCCTTGGAAGAAAAGTTATGACCAACCTAGATAGTATTTTCAAAAGCAGAGACATTACTTTGCCGACTAAGGTCCGTCTAGTCAAGGATATGGCTTTTCCTGTGGTCATGTATGGATGTGAGAGTTGGACTGTGAAGAAGGCTGAGCGCTGGAGAATTGATGCTTTTGAACTGTGGTGTTGGAGAAGACTCTTGAGAGTCCCTTGGACTGCAAGGAGATCCAACCAGTCCCTTCTGAAGAAGATCAGCCCTGGCATTTCTTTGGAAAGAATGATGCTAAAGCTGAAACTCCAGTACTTTGGCCACCTCATGTGAAGAGTTGACTCATTGGAAAAGACTCTGATGCTGGGAGGGATTGGGGTAGGAGGAGAAGGGGATGACCGCGATGGCTGGATGGCATCACCGACTCGATGGATGTGAGTCTGAGTGAACTCCGGGAAATGGTGATGGACAGGGAGGCCTGGCGTGCTGTGGTTCATGGGGTCGCAAAGAGTTGGACATGACTGAGTGACTGAAGTGAACTGAACTGATAGTCTTCCATAGTCTTTCCTCTCTATATGTACTTCTTTGACTACTCTCATTCCCTGTTAGTGTTAACCCTACATTTTTGCTAAATGCTCCAACTGTAATTTCTAAGTCTGGCCTATTCTGGGGCTATAAACGATGCATCCAATTGTTCACTCCTCCTATGTCCTGTGGATTCTTCAAATCTGTTCTCCCTCATATTGCGCTCAGCATCTCTGTTACCCAACTCTACCCTCTTCCATCTTGTGGTTTTCTTTGTATTCTATATGTTGCCAGTTACTAGTATTACTAAACTAAGTTAGTTAGAAACTTATATCTTATCTCAAATTCTTACCTGTTCTCTACAGTTGCTAGTTTCTGACAATTTTACTTTCTAATTGTTTGTTTCAAATAGTTCATTTTTTTTTTTTTATCATCAGACCAACTTTGAGTTTTGAGGAAAGAAATAAGAGGTCACTTCTAACTATATATAAGATGTCTTTTATATTTAAATCTAATTGTAAATTAAGGCATTGTGGGAGAGATAAATATTAAAATAGTCTTGAAAGGTTGAGAGAGTTGAGAGGTCCACTCAGGCAGGGAGATTAGGCACAGAGATGGGGGGAAGTAGAAGTTATTACTGATAGAGCAGTTTGAGGCCAAACAGAGGCCTATGAATGACAAGTTGTGGAACCTGAATTTTATCTTAGCATGTAACTATCATTGAAGAATTATTAATTGAAGAGTGACAATTAAAGCAATGTGTTATAGTTATTAATCTGCCTACATGAACTGTTTTGAATTGAAAAGCCAAAACAATCTGGAGGTGGGAAAACCAGGTCTGAGACTTTTGAATAAAAATATAATTAAACAAAGTTGTGAATTTGATTCTAAATGGAATCAAAAGAAAGTAAAGCATTGAAAAGAACTGTAATTCTGCCTAATCCTTTGGTTATTTGACAAAAGTATGTGAAAGAAAACATCGAAGTTTCAGATGACTTAGGAAAACAAGTGGAAGTATTTGTGCTCCACATGTCCTATTACATGCTCAACTAGAGTAGACGCTGAACAAACTCATGTCAGTCACCTTTGCTTGCATTGTAAGATATACTCAAACTGTCCAGACACCTTGGTTTCACTGCTGTAAAGTGAAAGTGAAAGTTGCTTAGTCATGTCTGACTATTTGTGACTCCATGGACTGTCCATGGAATTCTCCAGGCCAGAATACTAGAGTGGGTAGCCTTTCCCTTCTCCAGGAGATCTTCCCAACCCAGGGATCGAACCAAGGTCTCCCACATTGCAGGTGGATTCTTTACCAGCTGAGCCACAAGGGAAGACCAAGAACACCAGAGTGGGTAGCCTATCCCTCCTCCAGGGGATCTTCCAGACCCAGGAATTGAACTGGGGTCTCTTGCGTTGCAGGTGGATTCTTTACCAACTGAGCTATCAGGGAAATCCTTCATTGCTGTAAGCCCTGTATAATAAAATTGTTACTTGTCTTACCACACCTGCTATGTTCTGACAGTAAAAACATTTTACCTACTTAGTAAAATGAGTGATATTGTAAGGCTTGGCCAAGTGTTTTAGGGCATGGACACAAACCTCATTTATGAGTGAATTCAGGAATGGATTTTAACATCAGTTTGTCATTTTGCTCATTTAATTTTTTCTTCCTGATCTGTCTTTTAATTAAAGGGCCAGAGTGCAATGGTTTAAATATGGAGAGGCTTCTAAAATATGGCATGTGGAAAAGGGCATTTTGTAGAGTGTCTGATTCACAATCACCTTTTCTTGTATTTCAGCTTCAGAAAATTTGTAATTCAGAAAGCCTCAGGAAAGAGTTAGAATTTTGGGGCTGATTTATTTTGAAGCAGATTATCATCATAAAAGTGTCTGCACATTAGATTTTGGAGTGTCCAGAGCAGTAATTAACCCTAGCATCTTATGTTTCTGCAACTGTTTTTAGATCCTTTCATCAGTCCTTAGAGGGAAAAGCCTAGAATTTAACGTTTCTCTGAGACAGAAAAAAAGTTCACTTACATTCAGAAATGGAAAAATAAAAGCCAGCTGATACTCTTAATTATTACATGACATATCTACCAAAAGAGCCTGGGATTCCAAATTAGATAAGCCAAATCCAATCCAGATTCTGCCGTTTACTGGTTATCTTAACTCAGTTGGTGGTCTAATTATCTTTGAATCTCATTTTTTTTCATGTGTAAAAAGTTCACAGAATGCTGTGGGAATTAAATAATTAGTGCATAACACATAGCCTGGCCTATTTCTAAACATGTGGTTCAAGAGATTAGTGTTTAATAAATGATCACATTCACTTAGTATTTTCTAAGTCATTAATAAAATTTTGAGGAACTTAGTAAAAACTATGTATTTTTTTGATTTATCAAAAATCTGTATATTTTCTACTCTATGTCATGTTCTTTCTAGGCACTATGGATAAAAGAGTGAATAAAATAAATTCCCATTTCTTGTAGGGTTTCTGTTCCAGTAAATATAAGCCAACAGTCAGGTGATAAAGTAACATATTAATATTTCAGGTACTAAGACATTTGATGAAGAGGGATTATGTAGTTTAAGAGAGAAGAAGATGTAAATTCAGAGGCAGGTATTAGTTTAAACAGAATGTTAAGGAATGAAACTCAGATTAGTGAAAGTTCAAGCAGAGACCTGAATGAAGCAAACAGTAGGATTATTGGAGTTCATTCCCAAACAAAGGAAAAGAATTTAAAAATAGCCCAGAGGTGAGAAAAGCCTTGGAGTATTAATCCTCACAGAAATTCTACTAGATAATACATTATTTCCCCCAACAAGTCTTAAAAATGTTAATTAAGAAACAAGGTATATGTGATATTGAGATCAGAAAACATGTTAAAAATGTAACCACATAGAAAAATTCAATATAAGATGCTAAAGCACAGGATGAAAATGTCCATATATATCTCACACAGCATACTTAAATTCAATGCTTTTTTATTCTTAAGGATTTAAATGATGAAGTACTAAATAATATCAGAAGTGATATTGAGATCTGCTTTGAGTTTCTTCCAATTTTTCATACATAGTCTTCCTAACTGATATCTGATATGTTTAGCATGTTGTGTGCATGTGTGTGTTTTTCCTTAATGTGTTTTACTTTTGTTTTAAGTGGTGGTGGTTTCCCAGGTGGCTCAATGGTAAAGAATCCACATGCCAATGGAGGAGACACGGCTTTGATCCCTGTTGGGAAAATCCCCTGCAGTAGAAAGTAGCAACCCACTCTAATATTCTTGCCTGGAAAATTCCATGGACAGAGGAGCCTGGCAGGCTGCAGTCTATAGGGTTTTAAAGAATTGGGCATGACTGAAGTGACTGAGCATGGCACAGCATGTCTCAGTGGTTATATAATGACCTACAAGATGAAACTGTGGAAAATTCTGAAAGAGATGGCAATACCAGACCATCTGACCTGCCTCTTGAGAAACCTGCATGCAGGTCAGGAAGCAACAGTTAGACCTGGACATGGAACAACAGACTGGTTCCAAATAGGAAAAGGAGTACGTCAAGGCTGTATATTGTCACCCTGCTTATTTAACTTATATGCAGAGTACATCATGAGAAATGCTGGGCTGGATGAAGCACAAGCTGGAATCAAGATTGCCAGGAGAAATATCAATCACCTCAGATATGCAGATGACACCACCCTATGGCAGAAAGCAAAGAAGAACTAAAGAGCCTCTTGATGAAAGTGAAAGAGAAGAGTGAAAAAGTTGGTTTAAAGCTCAACATTCAGAAAACGAAGATCATGGCATCTGGTCCCATCACTTTATGGCAAATAGGTGAGAAACAGTGGAAACCGTGGCTGACTTTATTTTGTGGGGGGTCCAAAATCATTGCAGATGATGACTGCAGCCATGAAATTAAAAGACACCTACTCCTTGGAAGGAAAGTTATGTCGAATCTAGACAGCATATTAAAAAGCAGAGACGTTGCTTTGTCAACAAAGGTCCGTCTAGTCAAGGCTATGGTTTTTTCCTGTGGTCATGTATGGATGTGAGAGTTGGACTATAAAGAAAGCTGAATGCCGAAGAATTGATGCTTTTGAAGTGTGGTGTTGGAGAAGACTCTTGAGAGTCCCTTGGACTGACAGGAGATCCAACCAGTCCATCCTAAAGGAGATCAGTCCTGGGTGTTCATTGGAAGGACTGATGTTGAAGCTGAAACGCCAATATTTTGGCCACCTCATGCGTAGAGCTGACTCATTTGAAAAGACCTGATGCTGGGAAAGATTGAGGGAAGGAGGAGAAGGGGACGTCAGAGGATGAGATGGTTGAATGGCATTACCGACTCAATGGAAATGGGTTTGGGTAAACTCCGGGAGTTGGTGATGGACAGGGAGGCCTGGTGTGCTGTGATTCATGGGGTCTCAAAGAGTCGGACACGACTGAGTGACTGAACTGAACTGAACTGAAGCAACAGTTTCCTGGACTCTCAAATTTTAAAAATGCTTTTGTTCTAGTCTTCTTTGTGTGTGTTTTCAAAACCTCATTTATTATAAGATATTACATCAAATCACATTTTGCCTTAATTTGTGTTCTTATATTTGTTGTTAACTAACTTGATCACCTTGGGCAAGTGAAAGCTTTTTGAGCTTCACTTTCTGTGGAGTGTGAAGTGATAGAATTAATTTATAAAGTGTTCTATAGCCTTATCATCTCAATTGTATAATATTTTAAAATATCCATTATTATTAAAATTCCATTGTTGTGAACATTACTTGTTTCAAATACTTTCAGAAAACTAAACATAGTGTTAAACATCATTTATACCATTACATTCTCAGTTGTATATTGAGTAAACTATTAAAAGTGTAACTATTTTAAACTTCTCCAAAATCACCTACTCACAAGCTGATAGATTTCCTGCCTCCATGTTTTATTATTTATTTTATTAGTTTGAACATTTAAAAATCTATAGTTATTGTGTTTTTTTATACACCTATTTTGTTTTCTTTACTAGACTGTAAGCTCTGTGGAGATAAAATATATACCTATTGGTTACAAATTTTAATATTTTGCACAATGTGCAAAACAGTCATGTATAAATAAATACATTAACATATGCTTTCTTAATCAAAGGCTTCCCTGGTGGCTCAGACGGTAAAGCGTCTGCCTGCAATGCAGGAGACCCGGGTTTGATCCCCGGGTTGGGAAGATCTCCTAGAGAAAGAAATGGCAACCCACTCCAGTATTCTTGCCTGGAAAATTTCATGGACAGAAGAGCCTTGTAAGCTACAGTCCATAGGGTCACAAAGATTCGGACAAGACTGAGCAACTTCACTTCACTTCTTAATCAAGGACAATGGATAGTACGAATGATTCTTAGACTAGTCTTACTATGATGTGAATTTATTACTGTTGTCAAGTAAAAGGGCCATATACAGAAATCCAACCACAAAACCAGTGATTGATTTCCTTAAGCATCTTGCATGTGAATTCAATCTATGTCCTATTAAATTAAGGGGGAATAAATCAGGTAATGTCATGTCATGTAGATGCCTGATCTCTTATTTCCATAGCAACCTGATTTAATGTAAATATCATTGTGCAATAAAACTAGATTAAATCAAATAAAAATATTATTGGAGAGAAAAAAGTACTTACTGCTATTCTGTCAATCTCTTCTTTCATGTTTTCTCCAAAGTAAAAATACCATTTCAAAGGATATATGGGATAAGAATACCTGCTCTTTGTTAAGAGTAAGGTTGAATTAATTCATTTAATCATTTGTTTTCTTGCCACATTTCATTTAGACTCTAAGGTAAGAGTAAAAATAAGTTCTTTGTTTTTCTATTAAGCACTTTAATATACATTTTGCTTTTGAAATTCTGTACTAGAAGGAGAAGGTGAATTCATATTAATTTTGACATATGCATATATTAAAATCATGAATAAATTTGCAAGAGTTATTAAAACTAAAAAAATTCTGTTTTATAGATAGATAAAATGTAGATAGACATCTTAATAATAATTTGGCAGTTGAAACCAATTATGAATATAATTGTGTTCTGAATTGCCATTGAGGTAAATGTTTCAGTTCAGTTCATTCACTCAGTCATGTCCGACTCTTTGCAAACCCATGGACTGCAGCACGCCAAGCCTCCCTATCACCAACTCATGGAGTTTACTCAAACTCAAGTCCATCGAGCCAGGTATGCCACTCAATAATCTCATCCTCTGTCATCCCCTTCTCTTCCTGACCTCGATCTTTCCCAGCATCAAGGTCTTTTCAAATGAGTCAGTTCTTTGCATCAGGTGGCCAAAGTTTAGAGTTTCAGCTTCAACATCAGTCCTTCCAATGAATATTCAGGACTGATTTCCTTTAGAATAGACTGGTAGGAGCTCCTTGCAGTCCAAGAGACTCTCAAGAGTCTTCACCAACACTACAGTTCAAATGCATCAATTCTTCAATGCTCAGCTTTCTTTATAGTCCAATTCTCACATGCATACATGACTACAGGAAAAACCATATCCCTAACTAGACAGATCTTTGTTGGCAAAGTCATGTCTCTGCTTCTTAATATGCTGTCTAGGTTGATCACAACTTTTCTTCCAAGGAGAAAGTGTCTTTTAATTTCATGGCTGCAGTTACCATCTGCAGTGATTTTGGAGCCCCCAGAATAAAGCCTCTCACTGTTTCCACTGTTTCCCCATCTATTTGCCATGAAGTGATGGGACCAGATGCCATGATCTTCATTTTCTGAATGTTGAGCTTTAAGCCAACTTTTTCACTCTCCTCTTTCACTTTCATCAATAGGCTCTTTAGTTCTTCTTCACTTTCTGCCATAACAATGGTGTCATCTGCATATCTGAAATTATTGATATTTCTCCTGGCAATCTTGACTCCAGCTTGTGCTTCATCCAGCCCAGTGTTTCTCATGATGTACTCTGCATGTAAGTTAAATAAGCAGAATGACAATATATTGCCTTGATGAATTCCCTTCCCAATTTGAAACCAGCCTGTTGTTCTATGTCCAGTTCTGTTGCATCCTGACCTGCATACAGATTTCTCAAGAGGCAGGTGAAGTGGTCTAGTACTCCATCTCTTTCAGAATTTTCCACAGTTTATTGTGATCCACACAGTCAAAGGCTTTGGGGATAGTCAATAAAGCAGAAATAGATGGTTTTCAGGAACTCTCTTGCTTTATTATAATCTAGTGGATGTTGGTAATTTGATCTCTGGTTCCTCTGCCTTTTCTAAAACCAGCTTGAACATCTGAAAGTTCACAGTTCACATGACATTGAAACTTGGCTTGGAAAATTTTGAGCATTACTTTAGTTGGATGTGAGATGAGTGCAATTGTGTGGTAGCTTGAGGATTCTTTCGCATTGCCTTTCTTTGGGACTGGAATGAAAATTGACCTTTTCTGGTCCTGTGGCCACTCCTAAATTTTCCAGATTTGCTGGCATATTCAGTTTAGCACTTTCACAGCATCATCTTTCAGGATTTGAAATAGCTCAACTGGAATTCCATCACCTCCACTCGCTTTGTTTATAGTGATGCTTCCTAGGGCCCATTTGACTTCACATTCCGGATGTCTGGCTCTAGGTGAGTGATCACACCTTTGTGATTATCTGGGTCATAAAGATCTTTTTTGTGCAGTTCTCCTGTGTATTCTTGCCACCTCTTCTTAATATCTTCTACTTCTCTCAGATCCTTTTGACTACTTTATCTTTATGAAAAACAGAAAAGTGCTAGTCTATGCTCACACTACCAGAGATCACTCAACCTTAGCAATAATAGAAAAGTAGTTTCAATTTAATCATTCTTTTTAATCAAATAGGGTGGAAGATTCTTGTATATTATTGCTATTGGACTATTAACTGGATATCTTCACATGGTATAAAATAGGTGTCACAAATTGTGATTCAAATTCTTTTCCTTGTACTTACAACGGATTCAGTCTGTGGCCTACGGTTTAAGCATATGTGAGTTACTCATCTTTTGAACTGGTTGAATGCCTATTATATCTCTCTAGAAAATTATTTTTATTTTTATTTATAGTCAGTAACTGTTATAAATACTAAAACATTATCTTGAAAGGATGTATAAGTAAAAAACAAAGATTGATTTACCACCCACTAGTTAGATTTTTATTTCGGACATTATGCTTTTTAATTATTAATTCTGTCTATCAACTTATATGTTGGTAATACCATGATAAAGAAAAAGCACTCAAAAAGTGATTATAGTTAAATTTAAGCCTAAAATAATATTTATTTTAGAACTAGTAATGTGACAGTCTAGGTGTTCACTGGAAGGACTGAGGCTGAAGCTGAAACTCCAATACTTTGGCCACCTCATGTGAAGACTTGACTTATTGGAAAAGACCCTGATGCTGGGAGGGACTGGGGACAGGAGGAGAAGGAGATGACAGAGGATGAGATGACTGGATAGCATCACCTACTCGATGGACATGAGTTTAAGTGAACTCTGGGAGTTGGTGATGGACAGGGAGGCCTGACGTGCTGCGATTCATGGGGTCACAAAGGGTTGGACACGACTGAGTGACTGAACTGAACTGAACTGAATGTGACAGTCCATTTCTTTAATATCATTTTGCAATTCTTATTATATTTCAGAAAAAGGATAGTTTGAAAATCTAGTTAGTGAACTTTCTAAATCTATAGATTTTGGTTTCATGTATATGTAGCTCCTTTTCTGGCTGCTCCACCCTCCTACTTTTGTCTACCATAGTTTATTAAGAGTATGGGACGATGAACTAAAGATAGAGGGAAAAATTTGAGAAATATAAAATATGTTATTACATGGAAAAATAATTAGATTCTTATAGGGGTACATTTGGAGAAGACAATGGCAACCCACTCCAGTACTCTTGACTGGAAAATCCCATGGATGGAGGAGCCTGGTAGGCTGCAGTACATGGAGTCACTAGGAGTAAGAGACGAGTGAGCAATTTCTCTTTCACTTTTCACTTTCATGCATTGGAGAAGGAAATGGCAACCCACTCCAGTATTCTTGCCTGGAGAATCCCAGGGGAGTGGGAGCCTGGTGAGCTGCTATCTATGGGGTCGCCCAGTGTCTGACACAACTGAGGTGTCTTAGCAGCAGCAGCAGCAGGGGTACATTAACTTATTTCATTAAGACTTTATCCTGAGAGTCATCCTCAGAATATTGGTTCTCTGTGTCTTATATTCTTCATAAAAATGGTGATATAAATATTTTCTCACTGGGTAATTGTAAAGACTAGGTAATTCAAGAGAAGTTCAAAAATACTTCTTTATTATTTAATCTTTATTAGTCCTTCTTATTAAGACTTTTTTGTCACTCTGCTCTCAAATCTAATATCTTGGACATCAATATTTTGACTTCTGATACATAAGTCTCAGTGTGCTGCTGCTGCTAAGTCGCTTCAGTCGTGTCCGACTCTGTGCGACCCCATAGATGGCAGCCCACCAGGCTCCCCCATCCCTGGGATTCTCCAGGCAAGAACACTGGAGTGGGTTGCCATTTCTTTCTCCAATGCATGAAAGTGAAAAGTGAAAGTGAAGTCACTCAGTCGTGTCCGACTCTTAGTGACCCCATGGACTGCAGCCTACCAGGCTTCTCCGTCCATGGGATTTTCCAGGCAAGAGTACTGGAGTGGGGTGTCACTGCCTTCTCCAAAGTCTCAGTGTAGATAGAACAAGTATTTCCAAAGAAGCAACATACTGAATTCTTGTGACTTAGAGACTATCTTCCTGTATTTGCTGACAATATATGCAAGAAATAACTATGTACTAATTTTTTAAGAAGTAAACTTGTCAAAAAGACACAGTTCTGATATGGATGGGAAGAAACTGAAATATCCAGTAACATTTATAAACAAAGCTGAGTGAAGAGAGTTATAAGTCATCTTAAAATTAAGTTTGTTTAATAAACTGACTTTTGGAGTCATTGTTTTGTATGTCAAAAGCATTGAGTTTAGAATACAGCTTTTTGTTAATGGCTTTGTACATTTGTCTTCCTATACATAATTGACACTTTAATTTTTCTTTGGTGTCAAAAATAAATAATAAGTACTGTTAGACATTGGCTATATTATTATTAATAGTATTATCATTGTCATTAATATTATTACTATGGCTATTACTGAATGATGACTGTTATTACATGAGACTAATAACTTCAAAGATTTTGGAATAATGATTTAGGTAAATTTCTGGTTGGAAAAAGATGACTATCAAGTGGTGTGATTTTCTATGGGTAATAACATATACATACTGATATTAGGCTGGACTCTCCCCTCCCATTTTAACATATGCCTTTTAGCTTTTTGTGTTTTCTGTAATAATTTCCCACTGAAGATTATTCTTGATATACTTTTTATTATTTTTTTCTTTGTATTAAAATTATGTACCTTTTCCTTGTTCATTCTTTTAGATATGACCATAGATTCCCCATACCACATGTGGAACTATTCTTGTAAGCTCAAGTTTCTATTCAATTATATGACCATCTTATATATTCCTTGTCTATCCTGATACTTTGTAAATTGAAGCTTGTTTCTCCCTGATATATTTCTAACATCATTGTCAGCAACTTAATATACCCATCATTTCTTCATGAGTTAACTATAATGCTTGCCTAGGAAAATCCTCTCCAGTCCTTCCTGAAAAAAGCTGTCATTGCACAATATAATTTACACTTTTTATTCCTGTTTTGTCAGTTTTAATACTAATGATGATTGGAATATTTATTTGGTGCTTATCAGTTCTAATTGGAGAAGGCAACGGCAACCCACTCCAGTACTCTTGCCTGGAAAATCCCACGGATGGAGGAGCCTGGTAGGCTGCAGTCCATGGGGTCGCAAAGTCGGACACGACTGAGCGACTTCACTTTCACTTTTCACTTTCATGCATTGGAGAAGGAAATGGCAACCCGCTCCAGTGTTCTTGCCTGGAGAATCCCAGGGACGGGGGAGCCTGGTGGGCTGCCGTCTCTAGAGTCGCACAGAGTCGGACACGACTGAAGCGACTTAGCAGCAGTAGCAGCAGCAGCATCAGTTCTAATTGCTTTATGCATATTAGCACATATATGTTTACAATAAGTCCATGAAATGGGTGTTATTTTGTAGATAGGGTAACTGAGTCATAAAATGTCTAAGAAACTTGCCCATGGTGAAGAAGAAAAATTGGA
Source organism: Capra hircus (assembly GCF_001704415.2). Lineage (NCBI taxonomy): Eukaryota > Metazoa > Chordata > Mammalia > Artiodactyla > Bovidae > Capra > Capra hircus. The sequence goes on along the minus strand of NC_030809.1, from coordinate 54,616,010 downwards.
AAAAAAAAACCCCAACCCTGAATTAATTCAATAAAAGTCTATAAGTACATAATTTCTGAAAGATTGACAAAAGTCTGAATTAGTCTTTTCATGTCATGAACTTACTATTACCACTCTGTATAGCATAGGTTTTGTCGTACTACTTTCACTATTTTGAAATATTATATCTTTCACTATCTCCCTGAGTTTTCTCAAACTCATGTCCATTGAGTCAGTGATGCTATCCAACCATCTCATTTTCTATCACCTCCTTCTTTTGCCCTCAATCTTTCCCAGCATCTGGGTCTTTTCCAATGAGTTGGCTCTCCACATCAGGTGGACAAAGTTTTGGAGCTTCAGCTTCAGCATCAGTCCTTATATGAATATTCAAGGTTAATTTCCATTAGAATTAATTGGTTTGATCTCCTTGCAGTCCAAGGGACTCTCAAGAGTCTTCTCCAGCACCATAGTGCAGAAGAATCAATTCTTTGGTGCTCAGCCTTCTTTATGGTCCAACTCTCACATCCATACATGACTATTGGAAAAACCATAGCTGTGACTGTATGGACCTTTGTTGGCAAAGTGATGTCTCTGCTTTTTGATACAGTGGCTTATCATAGCTTTTCTTCAAAGGAGCAGGTGTTTTTTAATTTCACGGTTGCAGTCACCATCCACAGTTATTTTGGAGCCCAACAAAGTAAAATCTGTCACTGTTTCCACTTTTTTTCCCATCTGTTTGCCATGAAGTGATGGGATCAGATGTCACAGTCTTCATTTCTTTTAATGTTGAGCTAGTTTTAAGCCAGCTTTTTCACTCTTCTCTTTCATGTTCAGGGTTTCCCTGGTGGTTCAGACAGTAAAGAATCTGCCTGCAATGCAGGAGATCTGGTTCAGTCTCTGGGTGGGGACGATCCCCGGGAGAAGGGAATGGCTACCCACTTCAATACGTACTTTAGAACAGTGCTTCTCAAATATATATATATATATAAAACATAGCCACTGTATATACATATGCTTGCCTTCTCTGACATATACATACACACACACATATATATAAAACATAGCCACTGTAGTGTCTACAGTCCTATTGCATCCTGAATTGTCCATATGGATTTGCCCTCTAAATTAACATGAGATGAGGGACGTCTTCTAAATGTGCACCAACCATGTAGAGAAGAGGAGGAATTAATCAACTAATGAATACATTGGGCTGGTCAAAAGGTTCATTCAGATTTTTCTATATGATGTTAACAAAAAAACCCAAACAAACTTTTTGGCCAAACCCAATATTAAGCAAGCAAGGGCCATAATGAGGGGAAAGAGGGCATGCTGTTCAGTTAAATGATTGTCTTTTATTGTAATCCTAACAAAGTAAATTTAATAATTTACTTCTGGTTGTAATATTGAGTTGACAACCTATAATTTATTCAGTCATTTGATTTAATTTCATTTTGATTCTATTAAGTGCTAGCCCCTGTTCTAGGTATTTAAGATAAAGAAAATAGTGTTCTGAAAGCAGCCTGTCAAAGGAGATGGACAAGTTAACATTTTTTTGATAAAATGCTATATGTTAAGATAGAAATTATTTTTTTTCAGATAGCATTGATATTAAATGAATTACAAAAGATGTGCTAATTTCTCTTTGAAAAGCGGGTGGTTTAATTTTGAAAAGAAACACTAATTTAAGTAAATTAATCTAGTTAAATGCTTATTTTGATATACTAAAATAGGCTGATTTCTTATTCAAGGTTTTTAAAAATCAAAATTTTAATTAAGCTATTTTGGCATAAATATGGATACAGAGTCAGTTTTAAGAAATCATACAGAGGGATTCCTTGTATTTCTTACCCAGTTTCTCTCAGTGATAACATATTATGAAACTATATTACCATAAAGTTACAACCAAGATGTTGACACTGATTTTGTCCACTTCCTGGACAATCTGTTATCATAAGGATACTTCCTGTTGCCCTTTTAAAGCCATATCCATTACTCCTCAGTTTCTCTGACTCTGACCTCTGGCAACCATTAATCTGCTTTCTATTTCTATAACTGTATAGTTTTAGGATGTTATGTAAATGGAATCATATAGTATGCGAACACTGAGGATTGACTTTTTTCGCTTTACATTATTCCCTAAAAATTTATTCAGTTTATTTTGTTTTTCAATAACACATTTGTATTGTAGAGAAGTATTCCATGGTAAAAAATGCACCTGCCAATGCAGGAGGCTGAAGAGACATGGGTTCAACCCCTCGGTTGGGAAAATGCCTTGGAGTAGGAAATGACAACCTGCTCCAGCATTCTTGCCTCGAAAATTTCATGGACAGAGAAGCTTGGTGAGCCATAGTCCATGGGGTTGCAAAGAGTCAGACATGACTGAACGACTAAGCACTGAGCATTCCATGATATGGATGCATACCATATCTTACCAGTGTGTTTAATCATTCACCTTTTGAAGGGTGAATGTGTTGTTTCTGGTTTGGGGACATTATGAATAAAGTTCCTGATCATTCCTACCTGCATTCACGTGCAGATTTTTGCATGAAAACATATTTTTATGTCTCTGCGTAATGTGTGAGATTGTGTTTTGCTGGATTATTCGGTAGTAGTATATTTAGTTTTACAAGAACTAAATATAAACTGTTTACATATAAAACAGTTTATAAACTAAACTGTTTCCAGAGTGGCCTTGCCATTTTATATTTCTACCAGCAGTATGTGAGTGATTTAATGTTTCCATATCCTTGTAACATTTGGAGCTGTTATTATTTTTTTTTATATTACCCATTTTGAAAGGAGTGAAATGATACCATGATTTTAATCTGCATTTCCTTAATAGCTAATGATGTGGACTATCTTTCCATGAACTTATTTGCTATCTGTATGTCTTCTTTTGTGAAATATTTATTCGTGTCTTTTGTCCATTGGATTTTTTTCTTTTTATGGTTGAGATTTCAGAGTTCTTTATGTATTCTTAATATGAGTCTTTTTCCATTAGTGCTTTGCCAATATTATTTTTAAAATTTTGTATTATTCAATGTACATATTATAAGTACTGCACATACAAAATAAATTAGAGTCTGAAGAGATATACACAAATATTAGGGCAATTCTATAAACCTTCTGATGGCAAGCTATAAGAAAACTTAAAAGAACTGGCAAACGAGTACTTTAAATATTCTCCCCAATAGCAGCTGTGTACAAAATCAGGAGGCAGGCTAGGATTTGGTGTTTCCATTTCATTTCCTCATACACTTCCCTTTTTCCCTAGCTTTACAGAAACTCTTAAAGAAAATCTTGATAAAAATTTTCATGCATAAGGCTGAGAAGTGCTAGTTGCAATATGTTAATAATCTCATTTTAGAACAGACTGTGGTTTAAACCAAAAGAATATTGGATAGAGGTAGGATTTTTTTTTTCATTCTTTCTAGGACAAGAGTATCATCTGATCCACCATAACTTAAGATTAATTATAATGAATATGAATCAGATACAACGACTTTGCTTCCATGACTTAGTTTTGGCATTGATCTTATTTTATATCTAACCATATCTATAATTATATCTAACCACACATTATATAATTTATTCTATATTAGATATAATTTATATATTAAATTATATTTAATTCATGTTATAATATATAAATAATATATATACTAAATATATTAGATATAATGTATATTATATATTATAATTTATATATTATTATTATTTATACAATATAAATTATATCTAACCACTTTATCCCATAATCTGTCATGTATATCAGTTATTTAACTATTTCTCTCTTATGATCTGATACTATGTTCTTTATCCTAATGATTTGTCTTGTGATTATAAAGCCTGGTCCTTTAATAAGGCTAATTAAACTTCTCCTGTTATTAGGTATGAAGTGACATGTTTGAAAGTGTGTTCATGTGTATGTGTCCATGCATGCAGCACACCTATGAGTGAATTCCATATTCAGGGGGATTTTGGAATTAATTTACCTCCCTCTACCCTCAGATATGCAGATGACACCACCCTTATGGTAGAAAGTGAAGAGGAACTAAAAAGCCTCTTGATGAAAGTGAAAAAGGAGAGTGAAAAAGTTGGCTTAAAGCTCAACATTCAGAAAACGAAGATCATGGCATCTGGTCCCATCACTTCATGGCAAATAGATGGGGAAATAGTGGAAACCGTGTCAGACTTTATTTTTTTGGGCTCCAAAATCACTGCAGATGGTGATTGCAGCCATGAAATTAAAAGATGCTTACTCCTTGGAAGAAAAGTTTTGACCAACCTAGATAGCTTATTGAAAAGCAGAGACATTACTTTGCCAACAAAGGTCCGTCTAGTCACTGGTTTTTCCAGCAGTCATGAATGGATGTGAGAGTTGGACTTTGAGGAAAGCTGAGCTCTGAAGAATTGATGCTTTTGAACTGTGGTGTTGGAGAAAACTCTTGAGAGTCCCTTGGGCTGCAAGGAGATCCAACCAGTCCATTCTGAAGGAGATGAACCCTGGGATTTCTTTGGAGGGAATGATCCTGAAGCTGAAACTCCACTACTTTTGGCCACCTCATGCGAAGAGTTGACTCATTGGAAAAGACTCTGATGCTGGGAGCGATTGGGGGCAGGAGGAGAAGGCGATGACAGAGGATGAGATGGCTGGATGGCATCACTGACTCGATGGGCATGAATCTGAGTGAACTCCAGGAGATGGTGATGGACAGGGAGGCCTGGTGTGCTGCGACTCATGGGGCCACAAAGAGTCGGACACGACTGAGACTGAACTGAACTGAACTGATAATGGCACTGGTCATCTTGGATTTATGACCTCTAAGTGGACCAGTTTATTTGCGTATATACATGCCATATATTCTAAGACAGCTGACCCATGGACTAAGATTTGGTTGATTGTTTTTATACTGTGGGCCACATATGCAATAAAAAAAAAAAAACATGCAGTAGATTGGCAACACATTGCTCAAAGTTTGGGTTATGTAATTAAATATATATATATAGTGTCACTAATGGTTTGCTATTGGATCTGTGCCAAGCTTGGTCCTATTTTTTTTTTAAGCTTGTCTCATCAACATTTTAAAAATTATGGAGAATAGGGTCTGTTTGGAAAAGTGAATTACAGTTGTTTCAAAAAGAAAAAAATATGTAAATAAATAAAATAAAATGAGCTCTACAAAAAACTGAAAAGTCAGGATTTACATTATTAGTAGAAGGTGACTGAATGGACATGAATGCATTAAAAAGATTGTTTGAGCAAAGCAGGTAAGGTGGTTGGCAATAAATTGATGAAAATAGAGAGTGACATTGATGCAAATAGGAATGAGGAGAAAATGAAAATTAATGTTGACTGTTGTTTAGTCTCTAAGCCGTGTCTGACTCTAGTGACCCCATGGGCTGTAGCATGCCAGGCTCTTTTGTCCATGCATTTTCCAGGCAAGAATTCTGGAGTGGGTTACTGTGTCCTTCTCTGGGGATCTTCCTGACCCAGTGTTCAAACCCAAGTCTTTTGCATTGGCAGGTAGATTCTTTATCACTGAGGCACCAAAGAAGCCCTAATATTGACTAAGCAAATATTACTTACATGTTGCTTTCATATACAGCATTTTTATAAATATTACAATTATTCTATAGATTAACAAGTGCAATTTTTTACTATAGAAATAAAGAAATAGAAAAGTTATGCATACCACATAGCTACTGAAAGAGAAAACGTGACTTAACCACAGGTCTCAGTAACAATAAACATGTCAGTCAGTCAGTTCAGTTGCTCAGTCATGTTCAACTCTCTGCGACCCGATGAATCATAGCACACCAGGCCTCCCTGTGTATCACCATCTCCCAGAGTTCACTCAAACTCACGTCCATCGAGTCGGTGATGTCATCCAGCCATCTCATCCTCGGTCGTCCCCTTCTCCTCCTACCCGAATCCCTCCCAGCATCAGAGTCTTTCCAATGAGTCAACTCTTTGCATGAAGTGGCCAAAGTATTGGAGTTTCAGCTTTAGCATCATTCCTTCTAAAGAACACCCAGGACTGATCTCCTTTAGGATGGACTGGTTGGATCTCCTTGCAGTCCAAGGGACTCTCTAGAGTCTTTTCCAACACCACAGTTCAAAAGCATCAATTCTTCGGTGCTCAGCTTTCTTCACAGTCCAACTCTTACATCCATACATGACCACTGGAAAAACCATAGCCTTGACTAGACGGACCTTTGTTGGCAAAGTAATGTTTTTGCTTTTGAATATGCTATGTAGGTTGGTCATAATTTTCCTCTAAGGAGTAAGCGTCTTTTAATTTCATGGCTGCAGTCACCATCTGCAGTGATTTTGGACCCCCCAAAAATAAAGTCTGACACTGGTTCCACTGTTTCCCCATCTATTTCCCATGAAGTGATGGGACCAGATGCCATGATCTTCGTTTTCTGAATGTTGAGCTTTAAGCCAACTTTTTCGCTCTTGTCTTTCACTTTCATCAAGAAGCTTTTGAGTTCCTCTTCACTTTCTGCCATAGGAATGGTATCATCTGCATATCTGAGTTTATTGATATTTCTCCCAGGAATCTTGATTCCAGCTTGTGCTTCTTCCAGCCCAGCGTTTCTCATGATGTACTCTGCATATAAGTTAAATAAACAGGGTGACAATATACAGCCTTGACACACTCCTTTTCCTATTTGGAACCAGTCTGCTGTTCCATGTCCATTTCTAACTGTTGCTTCCTCACCTGAATGTAGTTTTCTCAAGAGGCAGGTCATGTGGTCTGGTATTCCCATCTCTTTCAGATTTTTCCACAGTTTATTGTGATCCACACAGTCAAAAGCTTAAACATGTACTGGAAATTAAAGTGGGAAAAAAGTTGTAAATGAGCAAATAAAGTGACTCAGTGGCTAAAGTGTCCAGAAAATCAAAAGCTTTTATCAGAGTAGGTGGAATTGGAGGTTTCAGAACAGGAACCATAATTATTTAAGAATCTCATTAATAACTTTGAGGAATCTGTCAGAAAAAAGTTAAAGACATTTAAAAAAGGTATTTATTGGGAGGATTATTCTTACTTTAAAAGGTAAGGCTTACTCAAATAGTTAATATTTATTGGAAGTGTTTTATGTTTTAACATCATTTGGATTAGATTTATAAAGAACACCTTTCACTAGAAATTACATTTGGAGAAAGTTTGAACTGGAGAGCAGGGTCACAAGTTAGGAGGTATCAGAAATTATGCAGTGATAAGAAAATTCACTGGCCTATTCTCTAGGTGTTTTGTTTTTGTACTATTTATGGTGTATGTGATGCTCAGTCTATAAACCAGAGATCTCTTTGAGGCCTAGGATTTTATTTATTTTTATCACCTAAAGGCATATGTGCCAGAGAGTAAATATCAGTGTATTTATTTATTTATTACTCTACATAGCCATTCACTCTTTCTTCTGAAAATCATAGTGCGGATTACCTGCAAGTGTTAACGTATTTCTCCCAAGTGTTTCTGATCGATTTGACTCTTAATCTTGAGGATATATAGGAGAAAGGATGGGTACACAGGCTTGGATAATCAGGATATAACTACAATAAATGGCTTATAATCAGAGCCAATGGGATGCATCAGAATGTTACTGTGACTTCGGAGAAAAATCGTTTCACTTTTTTTCTCTCTAGCGTTAAAACAGAATGAAAGTAGAAAGCATTAAGCTGTTGATGCTACCTTTTACCTTGAAGAGAGTTGTGTAAAAGTGGAGTTCTACAGGGAGAAAAGGAGTTAGCGTATATAGAAAAAAAAACTCCTGTAACCTTAGAGGTCTTACATCTGATTATGGTTAAAGTCTGCCCTTGAAATTTTCAGAGACTGAGTTGGATTTTCTGCCATGAGAGTCCTAACTGATATGAAGACAGGCAGTATGTTTTTACTGAGTGCATGTTGAATCAATGAAAGAAAAATTTACAATGGGAACAGGATAGCTATATCCTTAAATACAAAGTTCTAGGGCAGGAATATTTAATCTAGTGTACATTGATCTGCATGATGGTCTACAACATGACCCTAATCAATTACAGACAAAATTTTAAGAAGGAATACTTATTTGCATTTTTTCTGTGGTGAGGGAAAAACGATTTTATCCCAGTCTCAAAGAAGTCTATGACCTGTAACTTTGAAAAGAAAACTAAATGCAGAAAGCATAAATTTAGAATAGATCAGTGCTTGCTTCTTATCTATAGCTACAGGATTGTTTCAGAGAAATTTTCAAAAATTATAAATTTGAATGGTAGGAGGTATATTAAATATCACGCTACCCCTTCCCCGCCATTTTAGGAATTCCCTGATAGTTCAGTTGGTAAAGAATCTTCCTGCAATGCAGGAGACCCCAGTTTGATTTCTGGGGCAGGAAGATCGGCCAGAAAAGGGATAGGCTACCCAATTGGGTATTCTTTGGCTTCCCTTGTGACTCAGCTGGTAAAGAATCCACCTGCAATGTGGGAGACCTGGATTCCATCCCTGGGTTGGGAAGATTCTCTGGAGAAGGGAAAGACTACCCATTCCAGTATTCTGGCCTGGAGAATTCCATGGACTTTATAGACCTTTGGGTTGCAAAGAATCAGACATGACTGAGTAACTTTCACTTTCTCCCCCATTTTAACCTGAATTCAAAATAAGTTATCTTTGTTTTGAGATATAATATATTCAGACTTAATTCATTTCAGATCATTACTAAATCAATTACCCCCTTAATTTAAGATAGCACTGCCATTGTAGTGACATATTTACAACCAACTTTTGACAGAGACATACAAACGTTTTGAAATAGCAACACATTCAGTACAGTTCAGTAGCTCAGGTGTGTCGAACTCTTTGTGACCCCATCAACTGCAGCATAGCAGGCTTCCCTGTCCAACACAAACTCCCGGAGCTTGCTCAAATTCAGGTCCATCAAGTTGGTGATGCCACCTAACCATCTCATCCTCTGTTGTCCGTTTCTCCTCCTGCCTTCAATCTTTCCCAGCATCAGGGTCTTCTCCAATGAGGTGGCTCTTCAAATCAGGTGGGCACAGTTTTGGAGATTCAGTTTCAGCATCAGTCTTCAGGACTGGTTTCCTTTAGAACTGACTGGTTTGACCTCCTTGCAGTCCATGGGATTTTCAAGCGTCGTCTCCAACACCACAGTTCAAAAAGTTCAATTATTCCATGCTTAGCTTTTCTTTATGGTCCAACTTTCACATCCATATATGACTACTGGAAAAACCATAGCTTTGACTAGATGGACATTTGTAAGCGAAGTAATGTCTCTTCTTTTTAATATACTGTCTAGGTTGGTCATAGTTTTTTTTCCGAGGAGCAAGCATTTTTAAATTTCATGGCTGAAGTCACCATGTGCAATGTTTTTGGAACCCGAGAAAATAAAGTCCATCACTGTTTCCATTGTTTCCGCGTCTATTTGCATCATGAAGTGATGGCATTGAATGCTGTGATCTTAGTTTTTTGAATGTTGAGTTTTAAGCCAACTCTCTTCTTTCACTTTCATCAAAAGGCTCTTTAGTTCCTCTTCACTTTCTTCCACAAGGGTGATGTCATCTGTGTATCTGAGGTTATTGACATTTCTTCTACCAATCTTGATTCCAGCTTGGTATTTCACATGGTGTACCATGTATATGTTAAATAGCAGGGTGACAATACACAACCTTGATGTACTCCTTTCCTAATTTGGAGCCAGTCTGTTGTTCCATGTCCAATTCTAACTGTTGTTTCTTGACCTACATACAGATTTCTCAGGAGTCAGGTGAAGTGAAGTGAATTCGCTCAGTCGTGTCCGACTCTTTGAGACCCCATGGACTGTAGCCCAACGGGCTCCTCCCTCCATGGGATTCTCCAGGCAAGAGTACTGGAGTGGGTTGTCGTTTCCTTCTCCAGGGGATCTTCCCGACCCAGGGATTGAATCCGGGTCTCCTGCATTCCAGGCAGACACTTTAAGGTGGTCTGAAATTCTCATCTCTTGAAGAATTTTCCACAGTTTGTTGTGATCCACACAGTCAAAGGCTTTGCATAGTCAATAAAGCAGATATTTTACTGGAATTTTCTTGCTATTTCTGTGACCCAACAGATGTTGGAAATTTGATCTCTGGTTCCTCTCATCTCATCTGTGATCTCATCACACTACGATGGTGTGATCACTCCCCTAGAGGCCAGACATCCTGGAATGCAATGTCAAGTGGGCCTTAGGAAGCATCACTACAAACAAAGTTAATGGAAGTGATGGGATTCCTGCTGAGCTATTTCAAATCCTAAAATATAGTGCTGTGAAAGTGCTGTACTTGATATTCCAGCAAATTTGGAACTCAGCATTGGCCACCGAACTGAAAATGTCAATTTTCATTCCAGTCCCAAAGAAAGGCAATGCTGAAGAATGTTCCAACTACCACATTATTGCACTCATCTTACATGCTAGCAAAGTAATGCTCAAAATTCTCCATGTAAGGCTTCAATAGTTCATGACCTAGAACTTCCAGATGTTCAAGCTGCATTTATAAAATTGGAAGAAATAGCAGCAAATTTGATATCAAATGCAGAAGTTTGATATATGGTAATTTTTGAGAAAAAATTGAAGTTTGCTTTAAAATTATTTTGTAAAGGTGTAAAATATAGTTTTTATATTTATTGTGACTCATTTTCTACCTCAATAGTTTATGTCCTAACAGTTTCCATATTACAAATATGCCAGTTATTCATCTTAAATTTTTATTTTTGTGGGACTTATTTGGATAGAATTTTATTCCTGCTTAAGTGATTAACTTTATGATTTTGTATAATGCAGAGAGCTGTTGGAATGCTCACATTAGGATTTTTTTCTTCACTTTTATTCACAGTATCTATTTTCACCACAATACAAAGGATTTTTGACCAAATAATCCGGTCTTATATATAACACTTGAGAAATGCAATTGAAGAGAGAAAATGGAAGTAACTCTAGCAACCAGTTTGTCATTCAGTTCAGAACAAGTTGTCTCACAAATTCTGCTGAAACCCAAATAACAAATCATTAAGCAATTGCTTTTTGTTGAAATATAGTTTTTCATAGTAAACTTTTTTTTAGAAGATATAGCTGTACCGGTTACCTGGTAGTTTTAATGCAATCAAAGAGGCAATAAGAGGCAGCTATCCAAGGCTGATTATATAGTGTGAGTAGTTTATAGTATAGGTGTACTTTCTTGTTTTCCTCATATATAATAGTTCACAAATTACTTAGGCTGGATGGAGCTAATAAATGAAAATGACCAGGAAACCTTTATAATTTATTGATTAAAACTTGACTGTTGGGAGAATGGCATTGAAACATGTGTAATATCAAGTAAGAAATGAATTGCCAGTCTAGGTTCAATGCAGGATACAGGATGCTTGGGGCTGGTGCGCTGGGATGACCCAGAGAGTTGGAATGGAGAGGGAGGTGGGAGGGGGTTCAGGATTGGGAACTCATGTACACCCGTGGCAGATTCATGTTGATGTATGGAAAAACCAATACAGTATTGTAAAGTAAAATAAAGTAAAAAAAAAACAAAAAAACCAAAAAAACTTGACTGTTGGAATGGACCCTTTCCAAAAGCATGGTGTTAGATTTTAGGGGGCCATGCAAAACAAATAAAGAAATTCATACTTATATTGGAGGAGAATGGACAAAAATCTCAATAGTAATTAGTCAAAGAGCATTACATAGGTATACTTGGCTTTTGGAAAATATGGGACTGGCCGTGAATTTGTAAGCATGAAATCTCCCACAGTGCCCTTGATAAGCTGAGGCAATGAATTCTTCACAAGTTAATATGATTCAAAGTAATTTCCTGAAAATACATCCTTAAATCACAAGTGTATGCACAGGAAGAATGTTATTCATTTACTGAATTCTCCCTCTCAGGAGTTTAGGCTAGACTAACATAGAACTGGTTAGCTGGTTAGAAATGGAATATGAGGCAGAGAAAGAGGGAAATGTCGTGGGCATCTGAGTTGTGCTAAGATTACTAGAATAGGGATCCAAATTTAGGTTGCTACCAAGGTCAGTGAAATAACTCAGGTGTTAGAGCTGAGATTCCACTTTCCCAATTACATTCCAGCTTCCACAGACACTATTAGTTTTGGGTTTTCATGAGATTTAAACTTCTATTTAAGGAATAGGCAATGTACCACTGATTTAGTAGGTATTCTGATTGTCTTCATCACTTGAAGTTAATTGAACACAAGTAACATTCATGAGGACATTCTACCACCTTTTGTATTGTAGGAACGAAACAATGGTGTAGCTCTTCAGTTAAAGCACTACACTTTATTCAGGTTCAGAACTTGGTATATGGTGCTCCACACATGTTTATTAAGTTAATGTGGGAAGCAGTTATGTGCAGAATATGATATTGAACAAAAGAAATAGAAAAAATGAAGAGGAGAAGGCATAAAAATTTTGTTTTTACAGTATTAAATGGAATAAAATGTCAGGTCAAGTTTGGATAACAAACTGATATTAAGGATTTGTTTTAACAAGCCTTTGTAGATCTGTGGTTGCATTAAATAATAAAATAAGAATCCAGTTTGAAAGAAAACATTGTTTAGAACTTCCTTAAGAATTGTACCTTGAGGGTCCTAGAATTAAGGAAAAAGACGGCAAAGTTCATATTTTACCTCTCCTTCCATAGATGTGCTTTCCCTTCAGTTGCTTTATCGGTAGGCTGGGAGAAATATCAATAACCTCAGATATGCAGATGACACCACCCTTATGGCAGAAAGTGAAGAGGAACTAAAGAGCTTCTTGGTGAATGTGAAAGAAGAGAGTGAAAACGTGGCTTAAAGCTCAACATTCAGAAAACTAAGATCACGGCATCTAGTCCCATCACATCATGGGAAATAGATGGGGAAACAGTGGAAACAGTGTCAGACTTTATTTTTTTGGGCTCCAAAATCACTGCAAATGGTGACTGCAGTCATAAAATTAAAAGACGCTTCCTACTTGGAAGAAAGGTTATGACCAAGCTAGATAGCATATTCAAAAGCAAAGACATTACTTTGTCAAACAAACGTCCGTCTAGTCAAGGCTATGGTTTTACCAGTAGCCATGTATGGATGTGAGCGTTGGACTGTGAAGCAAGCTGAGCATCGAAGATTTGATGCTTGTGAAGTGTGGTGTTGGAGAAGACTCTTGAGAGTCCTTTGGACTGCAAGGAGTTCCAATCAATCCATTCTAAAGGAGATCAAAGGCCTTGCATTCCTATACACGAATAATGAGAAAGTAGAAAAAGAAATTAAGGAAACAATTCCATTCACCATTGCAACGAAAAGAATAAAATACTTAGGAATATATCTACCTAAAGAAACTAAAGACCTATATATAGAAAACTATAAAACACTGATGAAAGAAATCAAAAGGACACTAATAGATGGAGAAATATACCATGTTCATGGATTGGAAGAATCAATATAGTGAAAATGAGGATACTACCCAAAGCAATTTACAAATTCAATGCAATCCCTATCAAGCTACCAGCAACATTTTTCACAGAACTAGAACAAATAATTTCAAGATTTGTATGGAAACACAAAAAACCTCGAATAGCCAAAGCAATCTTGAGAAAGAAGAATGGAACTGGAGGAATCAACTTGCCTGACTTCAGGCTCTACTACAAAGCCACAGTCATCAAGACAGTATGGTACTGGCACAAAGACAGACATATAGATCAATGGAACAAAATAGAAAGCCCAGAGATAAATCCACACACATATGGACACCTTATCTTTGACAAAGGAGGCAAAAATATACAATGGAGTAAAGACAATCTCTTTAACAAGTGGTGCTGGGAAAACTGGTCAACCACTTGTAAAAGAATGAAACTAGATCACTTTCTAACACCGCACACAAAAATAAACTCAAAATGGATTAAAGATCTAAATGTAAGACCAGAAACTATAAAACCCCTAGAGGAGAACATAGGCAAAACACTCTCAGACATAAATCACAGCAGGATCCTCTATGATCCACCTCCCAGAATTCTGGAAATAAAAGCAAAAATAAACAAATGGGATCTAATTAAAATTAAAAGCTTCTGCACAACAAAGGAAAATATAAGCAAGGTGAAAAGACAGCCTTCTGAATGGGAGAAAATCATAGCAAATGAAGCAACTGACAAGCAACTAGTCTCAAAAATATACCAGCAACTTATGCAGCTCAATTCCAGAAAAATAAATGACCCAATCAAAAAATGGGCCAAAGAACTAAATAGACATTTCTCCAAAGAAGACATACGGATGGCTAACAAACACATGAAAAGATGCTCAACATCACTCATTATTAGAGAAATGCAAATCAAAACCACAATGAGGTACCACTTCACACCAGTCAGAATGGCTGCGATCCAAAAATCTGCAAGCAATAAATGCTGGAGAGGATGCGGAGAAAAGGGAACCCTCCTACACTGTTGGTGGGAATGCAAACTAGTACAGCCACTATGGAGAACAGTGTGGAGATTCCTTAAAAAATTGCAAATAGAACTACCTTATGACCCAGCAATCCCACTGCTGGGCATACACACCGAGGAAACCAGAATTGAAAGAGACACATGTACCCCAATGTTCATCGCAGCACTGTTTATAATAGCTAGGACATGGAAACAACCTAGATGTCCATCAGCAGATGAATGGATAAGAAAGCTGTGGTACATATACACAATGGAGTATTACTCAGCCGTTAAAAAGAATTCATTTGAATCAGTTCTGATGAGATGGATGAAACTGGAGCCGATTATACAGAGTGAAGTAAGCCAGAAAGAAAAACACCAATGCAGTATACTAACACATATATATGGAATTTAGGAAGATGGCAATGACGACCCTGTATGCAAGACAGGAAAAAAGACACAGATGTGTATAACAGACTTTTGGACTCAGAGGGAGAGGGAGAGGGTGGGATGATTTGGGAGAATGGCATTCTAACATGTATACTACCATGTAAGAATTGAATCTCCAGTCTATGTCTGACGCAGGGTGCAGCATGCTTGGGGCTGGTGCATGGGGATGACCCAGAGAGATGTTGTGGGGAGGGAGGTGGGAGGGGGGTTCATGTTTGGGAACGCATGTAAGAATTAAAGATTTTAAAAAATATAAAATAAAATAAAGACTGTTAAAAAAATAAATAAATAAAGGAGATCAGCCCTGAGTGTTCTTTGGAAGGAATTATGCTAAAGTTGAAACTCCAGTACTTTGGCCACCTCATGCGAAGAGTTGACTCATTGGAAAAGACTCTGATGCTGGGAAGGATTGGGGGCAGAAGGAGAAAGGAATGACAGAGGATGAGATGGCTGGTTGGCATCACCGATTTGATGAACATGAGTCTGAGTGAACTCCGGGAGTTGGTGATGGACAGGGAGGCTTGGTGTGCTGCGATTCATGGGGTCGCAAAGAGTTGGACACGACTGAGAGACTAAACAGAACTGAGCTGAACTGAGTGAATAATAAAAGATACATGTAAAGAACCTGTTATGGTGCCTGTGAGTACTCCATTCAATTCATGAGTGTAACTTATTTTAACAAATAAAATATTATGCGATCTTTGACTTTTGAAATTATTAAATATGGAGACTGTTCAGAAAGTTTGGGGAAAAAGCCATACTTTTATTTTAGGTTAAAGGGATTAATATTCAGAAAGTGAAGTCACTCAGTCGTGTCCGACTCTTTGCTCTCCATGGATAGTAGCTTGCACCAAGCTCTTCTGTCCATGGGATTTTCAAGGCAAGAGTACTGGAGTGGGTTGCCATTTCCTTCTCCAGGGAATCTTCTCAACCCAGGGATTGAACCCAAGTCTCTCACATTGTAGATAGATGCTTTACCATCTGAGCCACCAGGGAAGTCCAAATACTCTTAATATGTCACATACATAAAGAAAATATTTATTCTTGAATTCTGAGTATCGTTTTAATCCAAAAATCTATCTCTTGCAATCAAATCTGGATATGCACTGCACTTTAAAAGCTATTTATTTTTCATGAGTATTTTTGGTAAAATATAATTAGTTTAAAGATTTACTGAGAATGGCCTTGCCCATCAGAACAAGACCCAGTTTTCCCCTCAGTCAGTCTCTCCTATCAGGAAGCTTCCATAAGCCTCTTATTCTTCTCCATCAGCAGGCAGACAGACAGAAAACCACAACTGCAGAAAACTAACCAATCTGATCACATGGACCACAGCCTTATCTAACTCAGTGAACTATGAGCCATTTTGTGTAGGGCCACTCAAAAAGGATGGGTCATGGTGGAGAGTTCTGGCAAAACATGCTCCACAGAAGAAGGAAATGGCAAACCACTTCAGTATTCTTGCCTTGGGAACCCAACAAACAGTATGAAAAGGCAAAAAGATAGGACACTGAAAGATGAACTCTCCAGATCAGTAGGTGCCCAATATGCTACTGGAGATCAGTGGAGAAATAACTCTAGAAAGAATGAAGAGATGTAGCCAAAGCAAAACCAAAACCCAGTTGTGGATGTGACTGGTGATGGAAACAAGGTCCTATGTTGTAAAGAGCAATATTGAATAGGGACCTGGATTGTTAGGTAAATGAATCAAGGCAAATTGGAAGTGGTCAAACAGGAGATGGCAAGAGTGAACATTTTAGGAATCAGTGAACTAAAATGGATTGGCATGGGTGCCTTTAACTCAGATGACCATTAATTCTACAATTTTGGGCAAAAATCCCCTAGAAGAAATGGAGTAGCCAGCACAGTCAACAAAAGAGTCCAAACTGCAGTGGTTGCAGTCTCAAAAACAACAGAATGATCTCTTCATTTCCAAGGCAAACCATTCAATATCACAGTAATCCAAATCTATGTCCTGACCAGCAATGCTGAACAAGTTGAAGTTGAACAGTTCTATGAAGACCTACAAAACCTTCTAGAACTAACACCCAAAGAAGATATCCTTTTCATTATAGTAGACTGGAATGCAAAAGGAGGAAGTCAAGAAATACCTGGAGTAACAGGAAAATATGGCCTTTGCAGTACAAAATGAAGCAGGGCAAAGGCTAATAGAGTTTTGTCAAGAGAACGCACTGGTCAGAGCAAACACCATCTTCCAACAACACAAGAGAAGACTCTACACATGGACATCACCAGATAGTCAATATCAAAATCAGATTGATTATATTCTTTGCAGTCAAAGAAGAAGCTCTATATAATCAGCAAAAATGAGACCAGACGCTGACTGTGGCTCAGCTCATGAACTCCTTATTGCCAAATTCAGACTTAAATTGAAGAAAGTAGAGAAAACCACTAGACCATTCACGTATGTCCTAAATCAAATCCCTTACGATTATACAGTGGAAGTGAAAAATAGATTCAAGGGATTAGATCTGGTGGACAGAGAGTGCTCAGCATTCTTTGGCATTGCCTTTCTTTGGGATTGGAATGAAAACTGATCTTTTCCAGTCCTGTAGCCATTGCTGAGCTTTCTAAATTTGCTGGCATATCGAGTGTAGCACTTTCACAGCATCATCTTTTAAGATTTGAAGTAACTCAACTGGAATTCCATCACCTCCACTAGATTTATTTGTAGTGATGTTTCCTAAGGCCCACTTGACTTTGCATTCCAGGATGTCTGGCTCTAGGTGAGTGATCACACCACAGTGGTTATCTAGGTTGTGAAGATCTTTTTTTTGCATAGTTCTTCTGTGTATTCTTGGCACCACTTTTTAATGTCTTCTGCTTCTGTTGGGTCCATACCATTTCTGTTCTTTACTGAAGCCATCTTTGCATAAACTATTCCCTTGGTATCTCTAATTTTCTTGAAGAGATCTCTAGTCTTTCCCATTCTATTGTTTTCCTCTATTTCTTTGCATTGATCACTGAGGAAGGCCTTCTTATCTCTCCTTGCTATTCTTTGGAACTATGCATTCAAATGCGTATATCTTATTTTAATTTTATGGCTACAGTCACCATCTGCTGAGCACCGAAGAATTGACGCTTTTGAACTGTTGTGTTGTTAAAGACTCTTCAGAGTCCCTTGGGCTGAAAGGAGTTCCAACCAGTCCATCCTAAAGGAAATCATATTGAATATTCATTGGAGAAATTCACTGAAAATCAGTCTTGAATATTCATTGGAAGGACTGATGCTGAAGGTGAAACTCCGAAACTTTGGCCACCTGATGGGAAAAACTGACTCATTTGAAAAGACCCTGATGCTGAGAAAGATTGATGGTGGGAGGAGAAGGGGACAACAAAGGATGAGATAGTTCGATGGCATCCGCGATTCAATATACATGAGTTTGAGTAAACTCTGGAACTGGTGAGGGACAGGGAGGCCTGGCATGCTGCAGTCCATGGGGTCGCAGAGTCAGACAAGACTGAGCAACTGAACTGAACTGAATTTTTGGTAATATTAAACAATCTTTTTTTCTCCCACCCCCAACACTGGTATTTTAAACTACCAATAAGATTGTTAGGATTTGTTCTGTGAGTAGGGTGAGAATTAATCTTCAGCCAAAAAAATGATATTCCTAGAATCTTAATTATTATTATTTATTTTTCTTTTTATTTGAGACTTCAGGTATAAAAATCTGTTTTGGAATTAATTCTTCTCTATGTATTTGGTTTATAATTGTTATATGTATGTAAATTACTTGCCATTAACATCCATTATTTTATTTCCTTTAATTTGTGAAACTATATTAAATATTCCTCTTTATTGAATGCATAGATCATAGACTCAGATAGTGCAAATGACCTCTAAGTTTAAAAGTGAATTGCATGGCTTCAAGCCACTATTACATCCTTTACCTCTTTAATCTTTGAAAATAATTGTTATAGTATATACATAATAAATAAATCATTTATCCTTTATTTCATATAATGGATTAGAAACATGTGACTGGCCTTTTATCCAGGTTATTAAAATTATTGCATAACTTCTAGGTATGAAACTCAGGTTTCAAGTCAACATCTCAAAATCTAATTGTCTTCCAAACAGACTATGAAAGTGTTGAAAAGGGGGAAAGTTCTGAAATACATAGAGAACTGTACACATACTGTTACCTTGGTATAAGTGAGATATGGTATTGAATTCTGATTTAAGATGAGAGTTTGAGAATACTTTTTGTTTGTAACCTCATCCCAGCCTGCCTCTAATTTCCTGTTGAAATAATTTAAATTATATTTAAATTAGATCAAAGATTTCTGGAAAGCAACAAAGAATGCCAAATATTGGGGAGATTATATTTCTATTTTGATTTTAGAGTTGATTAATCTGTTTCTCAGTTTCTTCCTTTGGAAACTCGTAACAGTGGCACCTACTTTCTTAAATAAGTTATGAGGATTGAATTAGTCAGTGCATATGAAGCATTTAGAAGAGCTTTTGTCACATAGCAAGGGCTATAAAAGTGCAAACTATTATTTTTATCATTAGATTCTAGCGGAAATAACATATAATTATACAAATTTATAGAATAAATTGAGATAAGCTTATTAGTTTGACATATTGTGCATAATTGCAGAAGAGAATGGCAAACCACTTCAATATTCTTGCCTCAAGAACCCCATGAACAGTGTGAAAAGGCAAAAAGATACGACATTGAGAGATGAGCCCGCCAGGTTGGTAGATGTCCATACGTTGCTTTGGAAGATCAAAGATAGAGCTCCAGAAAGAATGAAGATTTCTGGAGACTCTTGAGAGTCCCTTGGACAGCAAGGGGATTAAACTAGTCAATCCTAAAGGAAATCAACCCTGAATATACATTGGAAAGACTGATGCTGAATCTCCAATACTTTGGTCATCTGATACGAAGAGCTGACTCATTGGAAAATTCCCTGATGCTGGGAAAGATTGAGAGCAAGAGGAGAAGGAGACAACAAGGGATGAGATGGTTGGATGGCATGATTCAATGCACATGAGTTTGAACAAACTTAGGGAGATAGTGAAAGACAGGGAAACCTAATGTGCTGAAGTCCATGGGGTCGCATGAGTCAGACATGCATCAGCGACTGAACAATAAATGGAAACATCCATTTATTTTTAACATATTGTTTCTAAGGGAGAAGTCATAGCTGCTCTTTTAAAAACTAAACACTTAGGTGATAAAGAGTGGTTTACAACTATACTTATTTGGAAAGCTCAGAAACCTAGATTCCAGGTACCATGTACATTTTGTGCAATCATTTGCATGAGCCATCTGGATTCTCGCATCTGTATTCCAGATTTGTGATTTACAGCCTTAGAATCATTTTTAAAAAGCTCTAAACCTTCATTTTTTCAGTAAAGTAAATTTATTTTAGGGCGTTATGTTCTGCAATACAATTATATATCCTCATTTTCAGATTTTTTCCCTGAGTGAATAAATGCTTTCTTTTTATGACATAATTATTTTTTATGATTGACTTTTGTTCTATACCTCCTCAGAAATATTAAGAATTATAGTGAATGTTTCATAATTCATATTTGAATACTCAATAATAGATAAGCTCTTTTTAAAATGATCTCTGTACTAACTTGGCTCCTGGAAATTGATGCCTTTTTTTCAAATCCCTCAATTTGAACATTTCCATATGTTCAGGAAACATGAGTTTTTCTTGAAATGGTGGCAGTAGGACAGTGGGATTCCTATCCTAATCAAAGTGAGTAGAAGAAAAGCATTATTAAAGAAAGGAACCAGAAATATCAAGAAGAGCCATGTTCATAGTTTTAAGTAGGACATCAAGTCTCCATTATGAGATGAAGATAAACCTGAGATAATGAACAATAAGAGCAGTTAATGAAAATAAGAAGGTAGATAAAAATAGATAAAAGAAAGGTTCCAAAGAGAGTAGTTTGGTTTTAAAACTGAATTTCAGATATGTAGCAAAATGAGTGTTGAAATGATAGAATATGAGATACCATAAAGAATAAGGGTATTTTTTAAATCCATGCATTCTTACTTTGCTCTTGCATATCATGAGTTATTCAAAACCATCAGTTCTTCGGTGCCCATCCTTTATGGTCCAAATCTCACATCCGTACATGACAACTGGAAGAACCATAGTTTTGACTATACAGCTATCTGTATTCAGGGTAAGAAGCAATGATTAGAACCGGACATGGAACAATGCACTGGTTCAAAATTGGGAAAGAAGTACATCAAGGCTGTACATCAAGGTATTGTCACCCTGCTATTTAACTTACATGCAGAGTACATTATGTGAAATGCCCCCTGGATGAAGCACAAACTGGAAGCAAGATTTCTGGCAGAAATATCAGTAACCTCAGAACACAGATGACAACACTTTTATGGCAGAAAGTGAAGAGGAACTAAAGAGCCTCTTGATAAAAGTGAAAGAGGAGAGTGAAAATGTTGACTTAAAACTCAGCAGTCAAAACACTAAGATCATAGCATCTGGTGCCATCACTTCATGGCAAATAGATGGGGAAACAGTGGAAACAGTGAGACACTTTATTTTGGGGGCTCCAAAATCACTGCAGATGGTGATTGCAGCCATGAAATTAAAAGATGCTTACTCCTTGGAATAAAAGCTGTGACCAACCTAGACAGCATATTAAAAAGAAGAGACATTACTTTGCCAGCAAAGGTCTGTCTAGTCAAAGCTATGGTTTTTCCAGTAGTCATGTATGGATGTGAGATTTGGACCATAAAGAAGGCTGAGCACAAAAGAATTCATGCTTTTTTTAAAATATAAATTTATTTATTTTCATTGAAGTTTAATTACTTTCTGTGAACCTCTCTGAGTGTCCCTCACTGTTGAGAAACTTTTCATATCCAACCTAGAGAATTCATGCTTTTGAACAGTGCTGTTGGAGAAGACTCTTGAGAGTCCCTTGGACTGCAAGGAGATCAAACCAGTCAATTCTAAAGGAAATCAGTCCTGAATATTCATTGGAAGGACTGATGCTGAAGCTGAAGCTCCAATACTTTGGCCACCTGATGGAGCCAACTCACTGGAAAAGACCGTGATGCTGGAAAAAATTGAAGGCAGGAGGAGAAAGGGATGACAGAAGATAAGTTGGTTGGATGGCATCACTAACTTGATGTACATGAGTTTGAGCATGCTCTGGGGGTTTGTGATGGGCAGAGAAGCCTGTCGTTCTGCTGTCTATGAGTCACAAAGAGTTGGACATGACTGAATGACTGAACTGAACTGACTGTATTGACCTTTCTCAGTAAAGGGATATCTTGGCTTTTTCATACATTGTCTAGGTTTGTCATAGCTTTCCTTCCAAAGAGCAGGCATCTTTTAATTTCACGGCTGCAGTTACTACCCATAGTGGTTTTCACAGCTGCAGTCACTGTCCACTGGAACACAGTAACCAGCAGACTGGCTTTTCTGACTCATCTTCCCTTTGTCCTATGCATTCCCATGTTCTGCCTCCCAACCCTGGACTCCTGGCTTTAGCCCAGCTTTCAGTACAGATGCAACCAGCAGGAAAGTTGGGCTTGGCAACCTCCAGCCTGGTCCTTGTTCCTCTTCATGCAGGACAGCCAGAATCCTTGATTCTACAACAAGTGATCATTAGAGTTTATCTTCAGCCTCACCCCAGCGCCTGTCCCAGGGGAGAATCCCCAGTGTGTCCCAGTACAACCAATAAAATCTACATGCCACTGAAAAAGCATGTCTGTGGTGTTTATATTTCAAACTTTCTGAGAACTGAATGTGTAGCAGTCTTTTGTAGATAACATTGCTTATTAATCTCTTAAGTGTAGATATAATGGCTTACCACAGGTGGCTTTCTTCTCATTTGCATTTGTGGAAGGTGGAGAACTACTTCAGTAAAAAGATAAAAGACAGAATCTGTAACCTAGGACAAGCCAAGTACCATTGAATACAAGGATACTATACTAAAATCAAAGGAATTAAATGAGAGTTTTCTTTCCAAGTGTTGATGTTGCTGTCCTTTGGGTTTACAGAAAATTGGCAGCTTAACTTATTCCTTTCAGCAGGAGAATAGAAGAGATTTCTCTGGGAAATCTGAGAAGTCCAAGAGGAAATACCTAAAAATACATAAAATGGTGTGTCTCCAGTGGCAAAATTCAGCCAGATCAGTTATTTAGATAAATGAAATCTTTGCTATCTATCTTTGAGAGATAAGAAAATTTACTGGATTCCTGAATTAGTTTATATTGAAAAATTATATCTGAAACATACAAATATGCTCTTCAAAATTAGAATTAAAGTGTATAAATTTAAACAAAAGGAATATAGAGAATAAAATGAGGAAATCTCCCAAGGAGAAGAATATGGAAGATAGGAAATAAAAGATAAAATACTTAGCTCTCTGTTAGTTTCAAAATAATACCAGATGTAGAAGGAAAAAAGAAAATGGAAAGGAATAAATTATTAATAACAAATCAAGATAAATTCCTAAACTTGAAGAATATGTCTCCATATTGAAAGAGCTCTTTGACAAGAGAGATCCTTTGGGGGAAAATTAAATTAAAATTGCTATGTTATTAAATGTGTGAAGATGTAGCATTCTTTATTCTTCCATTTCTGCAAAGAGAATTTCATCATCATAAAACGCATTTGTATGTTAGTTGGTTCTGCCTAATATGTACACAAGACATTGAGTTCAAAACAAAAAGTCCCTTATTTATATTTGGTCCTGTCTAAAACCATGTGGCATGGATCACATATGCTTGTGGATGTTTTGGATGGGATCAGATTTCAAGAGATTTTAGGTATGGGCCAAATGTCTTACAGAAATCTCCAGTTCAGTTCAGTCACTCAGCCATGTCCGACTCTTTATGACCCCATGAGCTGAAGCACATCAGGCCTCCCTGTCCAATACCAACTCCCGGAGCCTAACCAAACTCATGTTCACTGAGTTGGTGATGCCAACAAACCATCTCATCCCCTGTTGTCCCTTTCTCCTCCTGCCCTCAATCTTTCCCAGCGTCAGGGTCTTTTCAAAAGAGTCAGTTCTTCGCATCAGATGGCCAAAGTATTGGAGTTTCAGGTTCAGCATCAGACATTCCAATGAACATCAAGGACTGATCTCCATTAGGAGCGACTGGTTGAATCTCCTTGCAGTCCAATGGACTCTCAAGAGTCTTCTCCAACACCACACTTCAAAAACATCAATTCTTCGGTGCTCAACTTTCTTTATAGTCCAACTCTTACATACATACGTGACTAGTGGAAACACGATAGCTTTGACTAGAAAGACTACTGCTGGCAAAGTAATGTCTCTGCTTTTTAATACGCTGTCTAGGTTCGACATAACTTTCCTTCAAAGGAGTAAGCGTCTTTTAATTTCATGGCTGCAATCACCATCTGCAGTGATTTTGGAGCCCAGAAAAATACAGTCTCACTGTTTCCACTATTTCCCTATCTATTTGCCATGAACAGTGAAAACGGTGTCAGACTTTATTTTGGGGGGGGCTCCAAAATCACTGCAGATTGTGACTGCAGCCATGAAATTAAAAGATGCTTACTCCTTGGAAGAAAAGTTATGACCAACCTAGATAGTATATTCAAAAGCAGAGACATTACTTGCTGACTAAGGTCCACCTAGTCAAGGTTATGGTTTTTCCAGTAGTCATGTATGAATGTGAGAATTGGACTGTGAAGAGGTTGAGCACTGAAGAATTGATGCTTTTGAACAGTGGTGCTGGAGAAAACTCTTGAGAGTCCCTTGGACAGCAAGGAGATCCAACAATTCCATTCTAAAGGAGATCAGCCCTGGGATTTCTTTGGAAGGAATGATGCTACAGCTGAAACTCCAATACTTTGGCCACCTCATGTGAAGAGTTGACTCATTAGAAAAGACTCTGATGCTGGGAAGGATTGGGGGCAGGAGGAGAAGGGGACAACCGAGGATGAGATGGCAGTATGGCATCACAGACTCGATGGACGTGAATCTGAGTGAACTCCGGGAGTTGGTGATGCACAGGGAGGCCTGGCGTGCTGCAGTTCATGGGGTCGCAAAGAGTCGGACAAGACCGAGTGACTAAACTGAACGGAACTGATGGGACCGGATGCCATGATCTTAGTTTTCTGAATGTTGAGCTTTACACCAACTTTTCGGTCTCCTCTTTCACTTTCATCAAGAGGTTCTTTAGTTCTTCTTCACTTTCTGCTATAAGGCTGGTGTCATCTGCATATCTGAGTTATTGATATTGTTCCCTGAAATCTTGATTTGAGCTTGTCCTTCATCCAGCCCAACATTTCTCCTGATGTACTTTGCATAAAGGTTAAATAAGCAGGGTG
Organism: Capra hircus; assembly: GCF_001704415.2. NCBI lineage: Eukaryota > Metazoa > Chordata > Mammalia > Artiodactyla > Bovidae > Capra > Capra hircus. The sequence goes on along the minus strand of NC_030809.1, from coordinate 54,590,836 downwards.
ACAATATACAGCCTTGACATTCTCCTTTTCCTATTTGGAACCAGTCTGTTGTTCCATGTCCAGTTCTAACTGTTGCTTTCTGACCTGCATACAAGTTTTTCAAGAGGCAGGTCAGCTCAGTTCAGTTCATTTCAGTCACTCAGTCATGTCCAACTCTTTGCGACCCCATGAATCGCAGCAAGCCAGGCCTCCCTGTCCATCACCATCTCCCGGAGTTCACTCAGACTCACGTCCATCGAGTCCATGATGCCATCCAGCCATCTCATCCTCAGTCGTCTGCTTCTTCTCCTGCCCTCAATCCCTCCCAGCATCAGAGTCTTTTCCAATGAGTCAACTCTTCGCATGAGGTGGCCAAAGTACCGGCGCTTCAGCTTTAGCATCATTCCTTCCAAAGAAATCACAAGGTTGATCTCCTTCAGAGTAGACTGGTTGGATCTCCTTGCAGTCCAAGGGACTCTCAAGAGTCTTCTCCAACACCACAGTTCAAAAGCATCAATTCTTCGGTGCTCAGCCTTCTTCACAGTCCAACTCTCACATCCATACATGACCACAGGAAAAACCATAGCCTTGACTAGACGGTCCTTAGTTGGCAAAGTAATATCTCTGCTTTTAAATATGCTATCTAGGTTGGTCATAACTTTTCTTCCAAGGAGTAAACGTCTTTTAATTTCATAGCTGCAGTCACCAGTGGTCTGGTATTCCCATCTCTTTCAGAATTTTCCACAGTGTATTGTGATCCACACAGTCAAAGGCTTTGGCATAGTCAATAAAGCAGAAATAGATGATTTTCTGGGACTCTCTTGCTTTTTCGATGATCCATCAATGTTGTCAATGTGACCCATGGTTCCTCTGCCTTTTCTAAAACCAGCTTGAACATCTGGAAGTTCACAGTTCACATATTGCTGAAGTCTGCCTTGGAGAATTTTGAGCATTACTTTAGTAGCTTGTGAGATGAGTACAATTGTGTGGTAGTTTGAGCATTCTTTGGCATTGTCTTTCTTTGGGATTGGACTGAAAACTGACCTTTTCTAGTCCTGTGTCCACTACTGATTTTTCCAAATTTGCAGGCATATTGAGTGCAGCACTTTCACAGCATCATATTTTAGGATTTGAAATAGCTCAACTGGAATTCCATCACCTCCACTAGCTTTGTTTGTAGTGATGCTTCCTAAGGTCCACTTGACTTCACATTCCAGGATGTCTGGTTCTAGATGAGTGATTATACCATCGTAATTAACTGGATGTTGAAGATCTATTTTCTACAGTTCTTCTGTGTATTCTTGCCACCTCTTTTTAATATCTTCTGTGTCTGTCAGGTCCATACTCTTTCTGTCCTTTATTGTGCCCATCTTTCCATGAAATGTTCCCTTGCTATCTCTAATTTTCTTGAAGAGATCTCTACTCTTTCCCATTCTGTTGTTTTCCTCTGTTTCTTTGCATTGATCACTGAGGAAGGCTTTCTTATCTCTTCTTGTTATTCTTTGCAACTCTGCATTCAGATGCTTATATCTTTCCTTTTCTCCTTTGCTTTTTGCTTCTCTTCTTTTCACAGGTATTTGTAAGGCCTCCCCAGACAGTCATTTTTTTTTTTTTTTTTGCATTTCTTTTCCATGGGATGGTCTTGATCCCTGTCTCCTGTACAATATCACAAACCTCCATCCATAGTTCATAAGGCACTCTATCTGTCAGATCTAGGCCCTTAAATCTATTTCCCACTTTCACTGTATAATCATAAAGGATTTGATATATGTCATACCTGAATGGTCTAGCGGTTTTCCCTACTTTTTCAATTTAAGTCTGAATTTAGCAATAAGGAGTTCATGATCTGAGCCACAGTCAGCTCCTGGTCTTGTTTTTGTTGACTGTATAGAGCTCCTCCATCTTTGTCTGCAAAGAATATAATCAATCTGATTTCGATGTTGACCATCTGGTGATGTCTATGTGTAGAGTCTTCTCTTGTGTTGTTGGAAGGGGGTGTTTGCTATGACCAGCACATTTTCTTGGTAAAACTCTATTAGCCTTTGCCTTGCTTCATTCCATATTCCAAGGCCAAATTTGCCTGTTACTCCAGGTGTTTCTTGACTTCCTACTTTTGCATTCCAGTCCCCTAGGATGAAAAGGACATCTTTTTTTGTGTGTTAGTTCTAAAGGTTTTCTAGGTCTTCATAGAACCCTTCAACTTCAGCTTCTTCAGCATTATTTGTTGGGGCATAGACTTTGATTACTGTGATATTGAATGGTTGCCTTGGAAATGAACAGAGATCATTCTGTCATTTTTGAGATTGATTCCAAGTACTGTATTTCAGACTCTTTTATTGACCATAATGCCTATTCCATTTCTTCTGAGGGATTCCTGCCTGCAGTTGTAGATATAATGGTCATCTGAGTTAAATTCACCCATTCCAGTCCATTTCAGTTCGCTGATTCCTAGAATATCGACATTCACTCTTGCCATCTCTTGCTTGACCGCTTCCAATTTGCCTTGATTCGTGGACCTGACATTCCAGGTTCCTATGCAATATTGCTCTTTACAGCATCAGACCTTGATTCTATCACCAGTCACATACACAACTGGGTATTGTTTTTACTTTGGTTCCATCCCTTCATTCTTTCTGGAGTTATTTTCCACCGATCTGTAGTAGCATATTGGGCACCTACCGACCTGGAGAGTTCCTCTTTTGGTATCCTATCATTTTGCCTTTTCATACTGTTCATGGGGTTCTCAAGGCAAGAATACTGAAGTGGTTTGCCATTCCCTTCTCCAGTGGACCACATTCTGTCAGACCTCTCCACCATGACCTGCCCATCTTGGGTGGCCTCATGGGCATGGCTTAGTTTCATAGAGTTAGACAAGGCTGTGGTCCTAGTGTGATTAGATTGACTAGTTGGGTCAGTCTAAGTTGGGTCCTATCAAAGCACCTTCATAAAATTCAACATCTTTCATTAATGTTCACAAGCATTTTGAATGTCAGCTATTAATATAAGAAAAATAAATGTCATTTTTATTAATGCAATATGAAGTTAGAAAAAATTTCTAAGCAAGTAAATTCATTACATTATCAAACGCTAGCAGATATATATGCCTAAGTAAGCTTAATTGAAGTCAATCAACACATAAAATAAAAACACAAGATACATAGAAAAATGCTGATGAAAAATTGTGGTGAATATTATAAAACTAGCAATAGGGATGATCAGGGCCTAATGATGAATATATTTCATTAAAATAATAACAATTGCTAACAAAATAATATTCTTGGTAATATATTTTCTAACACAGACTATCCATCTCTTTTTTATATCTATCTGCATAGTATCTGCTATCTATGTATTCATCTATCTACCTATAATTATATGGAAGTGAAAGTGTTAATTTCTGTCTAGTCAAGGCTATGGTTTTTCCAGTGGTCATGTATGGATATGAGAGTTGGACTGTGAAGAAAGCTGAGTGCCGAAGAATTGATGCTTTTGAACTGTGGTGTTGGAGAAGACTATTGAGAGTTCCTTGGACTGCAAGGAGATCCAACCAGTCCATTGTGAAGGAGATCAGCCCTGGGATTTCTTTGGAGGGAATGATGCTGAAGCTAAAACTCCAGTACTTTGGCCACCTCATGCGAAGAGTTGACTCATTAGAAAAGACCCTGATGTTGGGAAGGTTTGGGGGCGGGAGGAAAAGGGATGACAGAGGATGAGATGGCTGGATGGCATCACTGACTCGATGGACATGAGTCTGAGGGAACTCTGGGAGTTGGTGATGGACAGGGAGGCCTGGCGTGCTGTGATTCATGGGGTCGCAAAGATTCGGACACGACTGAGCTACTGAACTGAAATGAACTGAAAGTGTTAATTACTCAGTCGTGTCCAACTCTTTGTGACCCCATTTACTGAAGCCCAGCAGGCTCCTCTGTCCATGGAACTCTCCAGACCAGAATACTGAAGTGGGTAGCCATACCCTTCTCCAGGGGATCTTCCCAACCCAAGGATCAAACCCTGGTCTCCTGCATTGCAGACAGATTATTTACTGTCTCAATTACCAAGGAAACCCCATAATCTATATATTGAATTCCAAATAAACTGAAAATGATAGAGGAAGTGTAACTGTAAGTTTTATCAAAAGGAAAACTCCATATCATACATTTTTTATACCTTATCTTACAATTCTTTAAGCATTAAATTGTGCATGGGTAGAATTTGATATCTAGCAGCTGCAATCACCAGGCAAACACCTGTAGTAGAATAGTATTGGTGTCTTGACACCTTCCAACAAAGAAAGATGCCCAACATGATGTGTTTCAGTAAGAGAATATTATAGGGTTTGTAATTGTGTTATCTGATTTTGAGCAAGACTCAAAGAAGCAGGTTTGGCTTTGCTTTAGGTAGCGTTAAGAAGCAAGGATACTTCTTTTATTTGGAATCTTAATTGTCTAGAAAGTGGTGGGAACTGAGCGTGACTGAAGTGGAAATTTGTAAAGAAGCAACAGATACTCATTTAACCAAGATAAGCAGTTGTTTGGATATCCCCATGATTCATATAATGTTGTTTGTATCTTTGTTCAGACTTGGTTACAAAATGCTCTTAATTTTTCTTTTGCCTCATAGTGGTCAAAGAATAACGTTGTCAGATGGTGTTTTGTGAGGTTATTTCTACGTAACAGCTCAACATCTTAATTTAGTTGAGAGTGCCAGGCCAACTCACAGCAGAAATGAAGTTGTAGCTGTCTGTCGGCTTCTGACTGTCAGAGACTGCTCTTCTTTTTCTTGTGCATTTTCTCAAATTTTATTTAGACCTCTTGTATCATTCCTTCATGGTCCTGTTAAACATTTCACACAATGAATGGCTCAACTCACTGATACAAAATGTATATACCTATGGATTTCTAATATCTCTCAGAAATAGTACTTTTCTGGGAAAAATGTAACAATTCAACATTAGAAAAGTAAAATAAGATTAAAGTACAATGATAAACCTATCTTATTTTTAAACCACTAAGTTTGTGGAAAGTTGTTATGACAGCAGTAGATAGCTAATACAATGGGCTTTGGCCAGTCATGTGAAATTGATTAATGCTTTCATGTTATGTGAAGGGCTATTATTTATTTTCTATTAAGGAGGAATATTGCTCTGCAATTTTTAATGATTATCTCTTTTAAAGTAGTTTATACATTTTCTGAGGATAAAGCCATATACTTCATAAAACCTAATGCAATATATTCAACTTGGAATAATCTCAATTTATGTTAATTGTGTAAATGAAAACAGATGCATGATTATTTTTTATGGTGTATGTCTATTATTTTTAAGACAACATGAAGTGAAAAGGTTTTAAAATTTATTTAAGAAACAGTGACTCGTTGGAAAAGACCTTGATGCTGGGAGGAATTGAGGGTAAGAGAAGAAGGGGATGACAGAGGATGAGATGGCTGGATGGCATCACCGACTCGATGGACATGAGTTTGGGTGAATTCCAGGAGTTTGTGATGGACAGGGAGACCTGGTGTGCTGCGATTCATGGGGTCACAAAGAGTCGGACACGACTGAGGGACGAACTGAACTGAACTGAACTGAACTGAAAATCTGTTTAAAGCATATCTCATCTCTTGACTTCATCAGTGTAGCAAACCAAAGTTCATGTCATAATGTTGGTGATAGTTATGAATTGTTAGAATATGTTGTTGAAAAGATGTTTCTCTGTTAATTTCAGTGTAACTACTTCACTCAAAGTGCAAATATTGAATAAGCTTGTATATTTAGATATGTGTAGTGAAAGAAGTTGAATAATATTTCTGATTCATAGTGAATAACTTCTTTAATGTTTAAGAAGAAGTATCCAGTTTTACTGATGGAAAATCTTTATTTTAAAATGAGAAGAAAATTCAAGTGTATTGAAGATAAGAGTGACTTTGTGGTCAATGCTCCTTGATTTGCATTAAAAAAAAATAGGACCAAACACAAGGGAATAAAAAACAAGATTCATTGTTGCAAAAATCCAGATTGTCGGACAATTTTAAAAAAAGTATATATATACTCATTTCAAGACCCCTTTGTCTTTCTTTTGCATTCATCTGAACGTGGAGAGGGCTATTTTTTGCTCAGGGTAGCACCTATTATTTTATTCTAAGAATACATAGTTGACTAATAAAATGCACATTCAATTTAAAGACTTAAATTTTGAAATTCTGTCTTTGCTTTTTGTTAGCACTACAAAATCAGGTTTAAAACATTAATAGTTCATAAAATATATGTTCATTTCACTGTTCATGCTAACTGAAAGTACCTGACTAGTCACTGTAGATTAATTTACATTGTGAGCCTTCAAGCTGGTATAATTATCTCATTTTTTCAAATTTGTCTAAGGGCAAAGCTGACTTCTCACATGGTCATGAAGTTCTGGAATGTAGGTGTTGCCTCAAAACTTTTTTCTCAGTAACACTTCCTCTAGCACACAGAAATGTACAAGTTGAAGTAATAACCTTCTTATGCCCACTTCTCAAAGAGAAGAGCTCAAAAATTTTGGCGTTTGAAGTAATATCAATTACTGGGTAAAAATTCTTGTGTAATATTATCTTTTTCTATAATGATCAAATAAAACCTGGAAATAGTGACTATAAAAGAATTAAAATTAATTGAATTTTAGCTAAATGATTTTTTCTTACAAATAAAAAAGCATGTCATTATTTCAGCTCTCATCTTAAAAGACACCAGCAAAATTGAATTGTAAATAAATTATTTTCTACAGATTGTATGGAAAATAAAATTTTCCACGAAAGTGACTTTACATGATACTGCTCTAGACCAGGGGCTTAAACTTAAATTCAACAGGCTGTAAAAGATACTACTTGATTCCTAATGAAACTGATCGATGGAGAGTTATCTCTTGGTAATGTCTGAGTCAGTTTGTATATAGTTTTCACAATATCTAATATAAAGAGTTATTTACTTTTCTGTCCTCTGTTGAACCTATTGTTTTTCCTCCTCTCATGTAAGTTTAACACACGGAACACAAGGAATTTTTCCATGGGACAGATTTGGGCTTGAAAAATAGTTCTGTCTTTACTAAGAAAACTTGCCGAGCATCTAAGTTTCATTGATGCTAGTTAATAAACTGGAGAGAATCTCTAAGTCATTGACTATTCAATATAAAATGAGAAAAACATGCTAATGCTTAGCAAAATGTGTTCTTCCATAAGCATTTAATACATGGGTCCATGGTTATTACAGCTTTCCCAGATTGAGTCCTAATTCCTAAAATCATCCTAGTCAAAGATGGTTTGGAATTCTCACATCAGTCCTTCTGTGGTGACCTTATCCTTAATTTCAGCACTTGATTAGTTTTCTGAGAATTTATTCGTGTTCATGCCTGCCATTCTTTGACAGTTTATTGGATGTCTGATATATGCCAGTTTATATAGGAGAATAAATAAAATCCTTTCCTATGCAAAAGTGGAAAAGATAAGTGAATTTGGCAATATATTCAATTAAGTAATCCATATTATAAGATAAAGATGTAAACTTAAAGCTTTGCAATCAGTAACTAGTGGCAAGCCTTATGGCAGAAAGTGAAGAGGAACTCAAAAGCCTCTTCATGAAAGTGAAAGAGGAGAATGAAAAAGTTGACTTAAGGCTCAACATTCAGAAAACGAAGATCATGGCATCTGGTCCAATAACTTCATGGGAAATAGATGGGGAAACAGTGGAAACAGTGTTAGACTTTCTTTTTTTGGGCTCCAAAATCACTGCAGATGGTGACTGCAGCCATGAAATTAAAAGAGGCTTACTCCTTGGAAGAAAAGTTATGACCAACCTAGATAGCATATTCAAAAACAGAGACATTACTTTGCCAACAAAGGTACGTCTAGTCAAGGCTATGGCTTTTCCAGTAGTCATGTATGGATGTGAGAGTTGGACTGTGAAGAAGGCTGAGAGTGGAAGAATTGGTGCTTTTGAAGGGTGATGTTGGAGAAGACTCTTGAGAGTCCCTTGGACTGCAAGGAGATCCAACCAGTCCATTCTGAAGGAGATCAGCCCTGGTATTTCTTTGGAAGGAATGATGCTAAAGCTGAAGCTTCAGTACTTTGGCCACCTCATGAGAAGAGTTGACTCATTGGAAAAGACTCTGATGCTGGGAGGGATTGGGGGCAGGAGGAGAAGGGGACGACAGAGGATGAGATGACTGGATTGTATCACTGACTTGATGGACGTGAGTCTGAGTGAACTCCAGGAGTTGGTGATGGACAGGGAGGCCTGGTGTGCTGGGATTCATGGGGTCACAGAGTCGGACACGAGTGGGTGACTGAAATGAACTGAACTGAACTGACAGCCTCCATGATACCATCTTCCCTTTTTCCTGTATTGTCTGTCTAGTGCCTACAAACCTCTGACTGCCTTATCCCCGTGGTTCCTTATTTCTGGGGACAAACATAAAAAATATATCAGTATCTGAATAAAAGGAGGAAAAAAGTGAAAATAATAGTCACTCAGTTATGTTCAATTCTGTAGCCTGTGAGGCTCCACTGACCATGAGATTCTCCAGGCAAAAATACTAGAATGGGTTTCCATTTCCTCCTCCAGGGGATCTTCTGACCCAGGGATTAAACCCAGGTCTCCTGTAATGCAGGCAGATTCTGTACCATCTGAACCACCAGGGAAGCCCTACTGTCAGCTAATTCCTAACTGACTGTAGTTTTTAAAACTTCTCATATGATAGTACATTTCAGTTTATCCTATTAAGTCTGAGGAAATTTCTTCCTTATACTTTTTATTGTTGTTAAAACTTTATTGAGATATATGTAAAATGAACTTATTTCAAGTGTTCAATTAGATGTGTTTTAAAATATTCAGAGAAACGTGCTTCCATCCTCAGAATCAGTTTTAGAATATTTTTGTTATCCCCCAAATAAATCATTTACTACTTAGCCATCATCCCCTAATTCTCCCATTCCCCCTAGCTCTAAGAAACCACTCATATACTTTCCAACTTTATAGATTAACCTACTATAGCCTACTATTAGTAATTAATAACTAAATGAGTATTGTTAAAAATAATATTTAAGTGGCAGAGGCATGCCTTTAAATTATTTGGATCTTCAGAAAAAAATATCTGACAAAAACTCTTCTCTATTTAAAAAAAAGACAAAAATTTAAGGTGTTCTTTGATTTATAAGGCAAATCTGTATAGTATAAGGTTCTTCAAGGTCAGTGAAGACACTTGTGTGACATTTATTAAGAATTAAACAATAAGACATTCAGACCTAAGAAGAGAATGTAATGGAGAATTAGTAAACTTGCTCAGTTGTGTCTGACTCTTTGCGACCCTGTGGACTGTAGCCCACCCAGCTCCTCTGTCCATGTGATTCTCCAGGCAAGAATACTAGAGTGGGTTGCCATTCCTTCCCCAGGGGCTCTTCCTGACCCAGGGATCAAACCAGGTCTCAGGAGTTTCAAGCAGACGCTTTAACCTCTGAGCCACCAAGGGTTGCCATTTCCTAATGGAGAATTAGGCACATTTTATTCCAAATTGTAACCATGAAGACTTAATAAATAAATAAGACTAAATAAATACAGTGAAGAATGTTAAATTAAAATCACATTTTTGAATGGCACAGGGAAAACTATGAGCACCCTTTCAGTTTTGTCCACATTTTGTATATAAATAAAACCATTCAATATATGTTCCTCTGTGAGTAGGTTCTTTTACTTGGCAGGGTGATTTCACGGTTTACTATCTTATAGTATACATCATTTCTTCATTTTATTGCTGAATAACATTGCAATATATGGCTATACTGAGGAGGACATGGGAACCACTCCAGTATTCTTGCCTGGAGAACCCCATGGACAGAGGAGACTGATGGGCTATAGTCCATAGGGTCAAAAAGAGACTGACATAATAGAAGTGACTTAGCGCACATGCATATGACATTTTATTTATCCATTTATCAATTGCTAGGTTGAAGCTTGTTTCTACTTTTTAAGAATGCTATTAAGAATAATGCTTCTATAAACCTGTGTTTACATTGTGTGTGTGTGTGAATGTGCACTGTCAGTGTTTTGTATAATAACTATGTTTTATCAATGATAACTATGGGTAACTCTTTAAGGAACTGCCAGATGGTTTTCCAAAGCAGCTATGCAATTTTCCTTTACCAAGGTTGTATGAGGGTTCCAATTTCTCTACATCTTTACCAACACTTAATAAGTCTCTTTTTCAATTATTGTTCTAGAGTGTGAACTGGCATTTCATTTTGTTATTTATCACACTTCCCTGATGTCTAATGACTTTGAGTATTTTTTTTCTGGTGCTTAATAATACATATTCTTTGGATAAATGTATATTAATATTATTGGGTTTATAACTATTTGTAGCTGTAACTGTTCTTCATATACTATAGATGCAAATCCTTTATCAAATATATGATTTTCAAAAATGTTCTCCAATTCTGTGGGTGGTCAGCAGTTGTTATTTTTGATGATGTTCAGCTTAACTATTTTTTCTCTTATCACTCAGTGGTGTTTCAGTGTAATTGTTTACTATTTAATGTAAAACTAATGGTGATGCTAATGGTAAAGAATCCTCTTGCCAATGCAGGAGACACAACAGACTCGGATTTGATCCTGGTCAGGAAGATCTCCTGGAGGAGGAAATGGCACCCTCCTCTAGTATTCTTGCCTTGAAAATCCCATAGACAGAGGAGCCTGGTGGACTACAGCCCAAGAATTGTACATGACTGAACACATACACACACCTGTTTAAAAGATTTCAGTTCAGTTCAGTCACTGAGTCATGTCCAACTCTTGTGACCCCATGGACTGTCTTCCCTATCCATCAACAACACTGGGAGCCTACTCAAACTCATGTCTATCGTGTTGGTGATGCCATCCAACTTTCCCAGCATCAGGGTCTTTTCAAATGAGTCAGTTCTTTGTATCAGGAGGCCAAAGTATTAGAGTTTCAGCTTCAGCATCAGTCCTTCCAATGAATATTCAGACTGATTTCCTTTAGGATTGACTGGTTGGATCTGCTTGCAGTCCAAGGGGGCTCTCAAGAGTCTTCTCCAGCACCACAGTTCAAAAGCAATAACCCCTCTGCACTCAGCTTTCTTTATAGTTCAGCTCACATATCCATAAATAACCACTGGTAAAACCATAGCTTTGACTAGATGGACATTTGTTGGTAAAGTAATGTCTCTGCTTTTTAATATGCTGTCTAAGTTGGTCATAGTGCAGTTGTGTGGTAGTTTGAACATTCTTGGCATTGCCTTTCTTTGGGATTTACCTCTCTAAAATATGACTGAAAAATAGTTTATAATTTTACTTTATAGTAACAAGGTTATGATGTTATAAAGATGTTCTTTCCTCATCTCCTAAGTTTCCCCTTCATAGATAACAGACTTGTCATGGAGAAGAATCTTGTGTAACTCAATGAAGCTATGACTCATGCCATGCAGGGGCATCAAGGCATACAAATCATAGAAAAGAGTTCTGACCAAACATGGTCCACTGGAGAAGGGAATGGCAAACCACTCCAGTATTCTTGCTTTGAGAATCCCATGAACAGTATGAAAAGGCCAAAAGATATGACACTGAAAGATGACTAGGTTGGTAGGTGTCCATTATGCTACTGGGGAAGAGGGGAGAATTAGCTCCAGAAAGAATGAAGAGGCTGGGCCAAATCAAAAATGATGCTCAGTTGTGGATGTATCTGGTGGGGAAAGTAAAGTCCAATGCTGTAAATAACAATATTGCATAGGAACTTGAAATGTCTGGTCCATGAATCAAGGTAAATTGGACATGGCAAGAGTGAACATCAACATCTTAGGAATTGTTGAACTAAATTGTATAGGTTTGAGTGAATTTAATTCAGATGCCCATCATATCAACTATTATGGGCAAAAATCCCTTAGAAGAAATGAAGCAGCCCTCTTAGTCAATGAGAGTTCAAAGTGTGGTACTAGGGTGCAATCTCAAAAACGACAGAATAATCTCAGTTTGTTTCCAAGGCAAACCATTCAGTATCATGGTAATCCAAGTCTATGCCTCAGCCACGAATGTTAAAGAAGATAAAGTTGAATGGTTCTAGGAAGACCTATAAAATATCCTAGAACTAACACCAAAAAAGATGTTCTTTTCTTCATCAGTTCAGTTCAATTCAGTCGGTCAGTCGTGTCTGACTCTTTGCGACCTCATGAATCGCAGCACACCAGGCCTCCCGGTCGTTCACCAACTCCTGCAGTTCACTCAGACTCACGTCCATCGAGTCAGTGATGCCATCCAGCCATCTCATCCTCGGTCATTCCCTTCTCCTCCTACCCCAATCCCTCCCAGCATCAAAGTATTTTCCAATGAGTCAACTCTTCGCATGAGGTGGCCAAAGTACTGGAGCTTCAGCTTTAGCATCATTTCTTCCAAAGAAATCCCAGGGTTGATCTCCTTCAGAATGGACTGGTTGGATCTCCTTGCAGTCCAGGGGACTCTCAAAAGTCTTCTCCAACACCACAGTTCAAAAGCATCAATTCTTTGGTGCTCAGCCTTCTTCACAGTCCAACTCTCACATCCATACAAGACCACAGGAAAAACCATAGCCTTGACTAGACGGATCTTAGTCGGCAAAGTAATGTCTCAGCTTTAGAATACACTATCTTTTCTTCACAGGGGATTGGAATGCAAAACTGGAAAGTTAAGAGATACCTAGAGTAACAGGCAAGTTTAGCCTTTAAGTACAAAATGAAGCAGGGAAATGATTATCAGAGTTTGTCAAGAAAACACACTTGTAATTACAAACAATTTCTTGCAATAACATGAGTCAGTTTTCATTATAATCCCCAAAAAGGCCAAAGAATGTTAAAAGTACCATATATTTGTGCTCATTTCACATTTAGCAAGGTGATGCTCAAAACCCTTCAAGCTAAGCTTCAGCAGTACATGAACTGAGAACTTCCAGATGTATCAGCTGGGTTGAGAAAAGGCAGAGGAACTAGAGGCCACGTTGCCAACATCCACTGGATCATATAAAAATAAATGAAATTCCAAAAAAAACATCTGCTTCATTGACTGTGCTAAAGCTTTTGACTTTGTGGATCACAACAAACCGGAAAATTCTTAAAAAGATGGAAGTAGCAGACCACCTTACCTGTCTCCTTGGAAACCTATATGTAGACAAGAAACAACAGTTAGAACTGGACATAGGATTACGGACTGGGAAACTGGGAAAGGAGTATGTTAAGGCTGTATATTGTCACCCTGCCTATTGAACTTCTGTGCACAGTACATTATGTGAAATGCCTGAATAGATGAATCACAAGCTGGAATCAAGATTCCTGGGAGAATTATCAACAACCTCAGGTATGCAGATGATACTACTCTAATGGCAGAAAGTGAAGAGGAACTAAAAAGCCTATTTATGAGGATGAAGGAGTGAAAAAAGCTGGGTTATACCTCAACCTTCAAAAAACTAAGATCATGGCATCAAGTGTTAGTTATTCAGTTGTGTCTGACTCTGCAATATAATGAACTATAGCCAGTCAGGCTCCTCTGTCCATAGAATTCTCCAGGCTAGTATACTGGAGTGGGTAGCCATTTCCTTCTCCAGTGGATTTTCATGACCCAGGGGTGGAACCTGGGTCTCTGGCATTGCAGGCAGATTCTTTACTATCTAAGCCACCAGGGAAACCCATCCAGTCCCATTGCTCCTTAGTAAATAGAAGGGGAAAATGTGGAAACAGTGACAAATTTTATTTTCTTGGGTTCCAAAGTCCCTGCAGACTGTGACTACAGCCATGGAATTAAAAGACTCTTCCTCCTTGGAAAGAAAAGTATGACAGACCTAGAGAGTATATTAAAAAACAGATATCACTTTGCTGACAAAGGTCTCCATAGTCAAAACTATACTTTTCCCAGTAGTCATAGGATGTGAGAATTGGACCGTAAGGAATGCTGAGTACCTTCTTTATGAAGAATTGATGCTTTCAAACTGTGGTGCTGGAGAAGACTCTTGAGAGTCACTTGGACTGCAAGGAGATCAAACCAGTCAATCCTAAAGGAAATCAGCCTTGATTATTCATTGGAAGGACTGATGCTGAAGCCAAAGCTCTAGTACTTAGGCCACCTGACGCAAATAGCTGAGTAGCTGATTCATTGGAAAAGACCCTGATGCTGGGAAAGACTGAAGGCAGGAAGAGAAGGGGGTGACAGAACATATGTTGGTTGGATAGCATCATTGACTCAAAAGACATGAGTTTGAGTAAACTCTGAGTGATAATGAAGGACAGAGCTGGCATGCTGCATTCTGTGGGACTGCAAGTGTTGGAAATGACTTATTGACTGAACAACAACAATATGTGATCAGTGTGAAATTTTTGGAATTCGTAGAAAATGTAAAATTAAAAAAAAAAAAAAACGCTCTATTAACTTCACCAATTGAATGGAAACAACTATTAATGTTTTCTTCTTTAGTTTTTTAAGATGATTTTGATGTATATACATTTTTTATTATATTCATCTTTTCAACTAATGATATATCCAAGGTATTTTGAACTCTTTAATTATTATATTTTTGAGTATTTCCCAGTTCATGTGAATCTGGAATTTATTTAGATTAATTTTTCTTGTATTTAGAATTGTTTGATTTTTTTTTTGTGTGTGTCTATTTATTTATTTATTTTTATTTTTATTATAAATTTATTTATTTTAATTGGAGGTTAATTACTTTATAATATTGTGTTGGTTTTGCCATACATCAACATGAATCCTCCACAGGTATACATGTGTTCCCCATTCTGAACCCCCTTCCCTCCTCCCTCCCCATACCATCCCTCTGGGTTGTCCCAGTGTACCAGCCTCAAGCATCCAGTATCATGCATTGGACCTGGACTGGGGATTCATTTCATATATGATATTATGCATGTTTCAGTGCCATTCTCCCCAATCATCCCACCCTCTCCCTCTCCCACAGAGTCCAAAAGCCTGTTTTTTTAATCCATGCCTCTTACAATTTTCAGTTGCATTAGTTGGCCATAGTTTAACTTAAACATTCCCCTTAGTGATACTAGAGATTTAGAAATTTTTCATTGTTTTAATATTCAGATTAATTCAGTTCAGTCCCTCAGTTGTGTCCAACTATTTGTGACCCCACTAACCGTAGCACTCCAGGTCTCCCTGTCCATCATCAACTCCTGGAGATTACCCAAACTCATGTCCATTGAGTCAGCGATGACATCTAACCAATTCACCCTCTGTCGTCCCATTATCTTCCTGCCTTCAATCTTTCCCAGCATCAAGGTCTTTTCAAATGAGTCAGCTCTTCACATCAGGTGGCCATAATATTGCAGTTTCAGTTTCAACATCATTCCTTCCAATGAACACCCAGACTGATTTCCTTTAGGATGGACTGACTGGATCTCCTTGCAGTCTAAGGGACTCACAAGAGTCTTCTCCAACACCACAGTTCAAAAGCATCAATTCTTTGGTGCTCAGCATTCTTCATAGTCCAACTCTCACATCCATACATGGCTACTGGAAAAATGATAACCTTGCCATCTGAGCCACCAGGGAAGTACATCCTTGAGTAGACAGACCTTTGTTGACAAAGTAACATCTCTGCTTTTCAATATGCTGTCTAAGTTGGTCATAACTTTCCTTCCAAGGAGTAGGTGTCATTTAATTTCATGGCAGCAATCACTATCTGCAGTGATTTTGGAATCCAGAAAAATAGTCAGCCACTGTTTCCACCGATTTCCAATCCATTTGCCGTGAAGTGATGGGACCAGATGCCACGATCTTCGTTTTCTGAAGGTTGAGCTTTAAGCCAACTTTTTCACTCTCCTCTTTCACTTTCTTCAAGAGGCTCTTTAGTTCTTCTTCACTTTCTGCCATATGGGTGGTGTCATCTGCATATCTGAGGTTACTGATATTCCTCCAAGCAATCTGGATTCCAGCTTGTGCTTCATTAAGCCCAGCATTTCTCATGATGTACTCTGCATATAAGTTAAATAAGCAGGGTGACAACATACAGCCTTGATGTACTCCTTTCCCAATTTGGATCCATTCTCTTATTCCATGTCCAGCTCTAACTGATGCTTCCTGACTCACATACAAGTTTCTCAAGAGGCAGGTTAGGTGGTCTGGTATTCCCTTCTCTTTCAGAATTTTCCACAGTTTATTGTGATCCACACAGTAAAGGCTTTGGCATAGTCAATAAAGCAGAAATAGATGTTTTTCTGGAACTCTCTTGCATTTTCCATGATCCAGTGAATGTTGGCAATTTGATCTCTAGTTCCTCTGCCTTTCCTAAAACCAGCTTGAATATCTGGAAGTTCATGGTTCTGTACTGCTGAAGCCTGACTTGGAGAATTTTGAGCGTTACATTACTAGCGTGTGAGATGAATGCAATTGTGCAGTAGTATGAACATTCTTTGGCATTGCCTTCCTTTGGGATTCAAATGAAAACTGACCTTTTCCAGTCCTGTGGCCACTGCTGAGTTTTCCAAATTTGCTGACATATTAAGTACAGCACTTTCACAGCACCATCTTTCAGGATTTGAAATAACTTAACTGGAATTCCATCACCTCCACTAGTTTTGTTCTTAGTGATGCTTCCTAAGGTCCACTTGACTTCACATTCCAGGATGTCTGGCTCTAGATGAGTGATCACACCATTGTGATTATCTGGATCAAGAAGTTCTTTTGTTGTACAGTGCTTCCGTGTATTCTTGCCACCTCTTCTTAATATCGTCTGGTTCTGTTAGGTCCATAGCATTTCTGTCCTTTATTGAGCTCATTTTGCATAAAATTTTCCCTTGGTATCTCCAATTTTCTTGAAGAGATCTTTCGTCTTTCCCATTCTATTGTTTTCCTCTATTTTTTGCATTGATCGCTGAGGAAGCCTTTCTTATCTTTCCTTGCTATTCTTTGGAATTCTGCATTCAAATTGGTATCTTTCCTTTTCTCCTTTGCTTTTATTATTCAGTTCAGTTCAGTCGCTAAGTCTTGTCCAACTCTTTGCAACCCCATGAATCGCAGCATGCCAGGCCTCCCTGTCCATCACCAACTCCTGAAGTTCACTCAGCTCCACATCCATCGAGTCAGTGATGCCATCCAGTTATCTCATCCTCTGTCGTCCCCTTCTCCTGCCCCGAATCCCTCCCAGTATCAGAGTCTTTTCCAATGAGTCAACTCTTCGCATGAGGTGGCCAAAGTACTGGAGTTTCAGCTTTAGCATCATTCCTTCCAAAGAAATCCCAGGGCCAATCTCCTTCAGAATGGACTGGTTGGATCTCCTTGCAGCCCAACTTACTCTCAAGAGTCTTCTATAACACCACAGTTCAAAAACATCAATTCTTCGGTGCTCAGCTTTCTTTACAGTCCAACTCTCACATCCATACATGATCACTGGAAAAACTATAGCATTGACTAGATGGACCTTTGTTGGCAAAGTAGGGTCTCTGCTTTTCAATACACTATCTAGGTTGGTCATAACTTTTCTACCAAGGAGTAAGCGTCTTTTAATTTCATGGTTGCAGTCACCATCTCAGTGATTTTGGAGCCCCCAAAAAGAAAAAGTCTGACACTGTTTCCACTATTTCCCCATCTATTTCCCATGAAGTGATGGGATCAGATGCCATGATCTTCGTTTTCTGAATGTTGAGGTTTAAGCCAACTTTTTCACTCTTCTTTTTCACTTTCATCAAGAGGCTTTTTAGTTCCTCTTCACTTTCTGCCATAAGGGTGATGTCATCCATATATCTGAGGTTATTGATATTTCTCCTAGCAATCTTGATTCCAGCTTGTGTTTCTTCTAGCAGCGTTTCTCGTGATGTACTCTGCATATAAGTTAAATAAGCAGGGTGACAATATACAGCCTTGATGCACTCCTTTTCCTATTTGGAACCTGTCTGTTGTTCCATGTCCACTTCTAGCTGTTGCTTCCTGACCTGCACACAGATTTCTCAAGAGGCAGGTCAGGTGGTCTGGTATTCCTATCTCTTTCAGAATTTTTCACAGTTTATTGTGATCCACACAGTCAAAAGACTTTGACATAGTCAGTTAAGCAGAAATAGATGTTTTTCTGGAACTCTCTTGCTTTTGCGATGATCCGGTGGATGTTGGCAATTTGATCTCTGGTTCCTCTGCCTTTTCTAAAACCAGCTTGAACTTGTGGAAGTTCATATTGCTGAAGCCTGGCTTGGAGAATTTTGAGCATTACTTTACTAGCGTGTGCGATGAGTGCAATTGTGCAGTAGTTTGAGCATTCTATGGTGTTTCCTTTCTTTGGGATTGGAATGAAAACTGACCTTTTCCAGTGCTGTGGCCACTGCTGAGTTTTCCATATTTGCTAGCATTTTGAGTGTGGCACTTTCACAGCATCATCTTTCAGGATTTCATACCTTAGAATTTTATCAATCAACATTTTTCAACGGGGTATTATATATAATGGACTTGTAAACATGTATAACACTCTTAATATAAATTGCCAAATTACGTTTCCGTGAAAGTATACCAGTTATACTAGCATGGATAGCAATTGTCCCCTTTTAGCACTTTCTCTTTATAAGTATATGTACTTGCTTTAAGTCTTAGTAGATTAAATGGCTTTATATTTAGCATGTATATTTAAACTTTTCAACTTTTGTTACCTATCTGTGTTGTATAAAAATAAATACATATTTTTCATAAATGTAAATAATTGTGCTTTCAAAAGTTGAGCTTGCACCATTTGAAAATCTGTATATCTTTTCTCTGTATTTGTAATATTATATTTTGATTTTTAACTTCTTGAAGGAATTTTTTTCATTCATCTGCTAATTTTTGCTTTTCATGACTGTGTATCATGGTAAAAGGCATTTATTTCTTTGACAGAAGGAAAAACTGTATTTTATCTTTTATAGTAGTTTTAATGCCCTCATTAACACTTAGTACAAAACAGAAATGACAGTGAATTAAATGGAGAAAAGACTAGTGAAATGTATTTTTTTTTTGGTTTTAGTTTATTTTACAAAAATGTACAATTCAGTGGTTATGTTATTCACTAAGCTGTGCAGCCATTATCAGTATTATATATCATTATACTACATTCTAAAAGACGTTGAATGAGTGACCTGAAATCCTGAAATGTGAGATCAACATTAAAGACTAAATGACAAGAGTGAAAGGCTAGATGCTCTAGATAATATACCATCAAAAATTGCTCTCAGAATTTGCTTCATTGCTTTATAATCTACTGTCAAAATGATGTATTACTTATTTTTAAAAAAATTCTTCAATTAACCCAAAAAGTGATGAGCAGCTCTTTTGACCCTGGATTCAGAAATAATTATGACATTATGCAATATGTAACTTGAAAAGAATCAGACAGTGTTCATGGTCAGTTACTTCTACTATGATATTTTATAATCTATGCCTATAAGTCAGTGAAGGTCACTCAACCTTAGAGTGCTTCAAATGGACTTAGTCTAAAGTGAATAGTCAAGTGTGCATGCTGCTCTTATACACCTGTCTTATACCCACCTAAAGTATTCATTCTTGAAAGATGAACAAGTTGATTTTATCTGCCACTGATAAAGTTTATAAGAATGCAGTTATTTTGGACTTATAGACATGTTTTATTGAGTAGAATATTAGAATAGAAAATATGTAGATACTTTACACTATAGATTTTTGCTATCAAATTGAAACTATCATATTTCATAATAAGTGTCATTTATTCTGTTATCTTGTTTTGGGCAAGCAATATGTTATGGTTTTAAAAATAATAGAACATTTTATGTTATTCAAATAGCATTATACGGATGTTAAAAATGTGAAAACAAACCATGTTGAAATGTAGATGCATATGCTATCACATGAACTTGCAAATGCTGTATTATATAATAAATATATTAAGAAAGTCCTTAATAATTTTACATATTCAATGCACAGTTATCTTTATTCCTATGAAATCTGTTTCTCTGTCATTTTCTGTAATTAATCCATTTTCTCACTGAAAACATAAAGGTTTAAAACTGTGTCTCCAGATTCTGAGATTACCATAAGATTTTACATTATATTTATTATACTTTAGTTTATTACACTAAATGTTACACTTTAGTATATTACTAGTGTGTTACACTTTATTTAATTTCTAATAAAGGCAGAAATCATGGTAAATTTTACATTGTGGATATTTTTAATTCATACTGGTGAAAAGAGGTGGTGATAAGGATGGTAAACCCTTCTCTTAAATGTCAGAAACAAATGAAGCAGCCATGTGCATAACTATCATCCACTTGTCTGGGCTAAAGCAATTGTGTTTTATTCTCCAAATGAACAGAATGAAGAAAAAAGAAAGCTACATATCAGGATATTTAGATTGAAGCATTAAAATTCTTTCCTGTTGATCTAGGTTAATTTCATGTACTAATACATCAATAATCAGTTGGCTCATTTCCCAATCCTTAGTTAACAAATAGGGGAATAATTTAGGCAATACATTGTGGATGGGAAAAGTAGGCTTAAGATAAAAGAGAAAATGCACTGTGACCACCATTTGGAAACAATTAATGGTCAATATGGAGACTTTGACAACCACTGTGATCAGTGTGCACTCTTTAAAGCCATATAAAGCAACAGTCTGACAGATTAACCAGATAAATTGCTCTTGTTCTATATACTGTTCCCATGTTCTGGCAGAATACTAGTTATGATCAGGGGTTAAGACTGGTTAAGGAGCAGTGGCTTGGAAGTCATATTTCCTAATTTGAATTCTTACTTTAGTCAAAACTATGGTTTTTCCAGTAGTCATGTACAGATGTAAGAGTTAGAGCATAAAGAAGGCTGTGAGAGTGAAAGTGAAAGTTGCTCAGCATGTCCGACTCTTTGTGACCCCATAGTCCATGGCTGAGCACCTAAAAATTCATGCTTTTGAACTGTGGTGCTGGAGAAAACTCTTGAGAGTACCTTGGACTGCAAGGAGAACAAACCAGTCAATCCTAAAGTAAATCAATCCTGAATATTCATTGGAAGGACTGATGCTGAAGCTCCAATATTTAGGTCACCTGATGCGGATAGCCAACTCATTGGAAAATAACCTAATGTTTGGAAAGATTGAGGGAAGGAGGAGAATGTGGCAACAAAGGATGAGATGGTTGGAATGCATCACTGACTCAATGGACATGAATTTGGCAAGCTCCAGGAGATGGTGGACAGGGAAGCTTAGCATGCTGCATGCAGTTCATGGAATCTCAAAATTAGACCCGACTGAGTGACTGAACAACAAAAACTACTTCCCAAGTCTCTGACTTGGGGAAAGTTATTTGACCTGTCAGTATTCCAGCCTTTTTATTTTTAAAATTGAGAAAAAATCATCATATTATTTTACAGACAGATTGTGAGGGTTAGGTTATTTATACATGTAAGATCCATGTGCCTGGCACATAATAAACTCTCATGTATGTTAAAGTGAAGTGAAGTTGCTCAGTCGTGTCTGACTCTTTGCAACCCCATGAACTGTAGCCTACTAGGCTCCTCAGTAAATGGAATTTTCTAGGCAAGAATACTGGAGTGGGTTGCCATGTATGTTAGTCATTTTTGAAATACGAGTTGTTTGTTGGCTTGCTATTTCATTGCAACCACAACAAAAGTGTCAGATATAATTACTCAGTTGCGTCTGACTCTTTGTGATCTCATGGACTGTAGTGCATCAGGCTCCTTTGTCAAACAGTTGTCCAGGCAAGAATATTGGAGCACTTAGTCACTGCCTTCTTCAGGGGATCGTCCCAAAACAGGGATCAAACCCAGGTCTCCTGCATTTCAAGCAGATTTTTTTTTACCACCGAGCCATGAGGGAAGCGCATCAGATATAAAATTAAAGACAAAGTTATTAGTTGTCTTGTTCAGCTAACTTCAGGTCAGCTTAGCTGCTCAGTCATGTCTGACTCTTTGCAACTCCATGAACCACAGCACACCAGGCCTCCTGTCCATCACCAACTCCTGGAGTCCACTCAAACCCATGTTGATTGAGTCGGTGATGCCATCCAACAATCTCATCCTCTGTCGTCCGCTTCTCCTCCTGCCCTCAATCTTTCTCATGACAGGGTCTTTTCAGATAAGTCAGCTTTTCTCATCAGGTGGCCAAAGTATTGGAGTTTCAGCTTCAACATCAGTCTTTCCAATGAACACCCGGGACTGATCTCCTTTAGGATAGACTGGTTGGATCTCCTTGAAGTCCAAGGGTCTCTCAAGAATCTTCTCCAACACTACAATTCAAAAGCATCAATTCTTCAGTGTTCAGCTTTCTTCACAGTCCAAGTCTCACATCAATACATGACCACTGGAAAAAACCATGGCCTTGACTAGATGGACCTTTGTTGACAAAGTAATGTCTGCTTTTCAATATGCTATCTAGGTTGGTCATAACTTTCCTTCCAAGGAGTAAGCGTTTTTTAATTTCATGGCTGCAATCACCATCTGCAGTGATTTAGGAGCCCAGAAAAATAGTCAGCCACCGTTTCCCCTGTTTCCCCATCTATTTCCCATAAAGTGACGGGACTGGATGCCATGATCTCCATTTTCTGAATGTTGAACTTTAAGCCAGCTTTTCCACTCTCCTCTTTCACTTTCTTCAAGAGGCTTTTTAGTTCTTCTTCACTTTCTGCCATAAGGGTGGTGTCATCTGCATATCTGAGGTTATTGATATTTCTCCTGGCAATCTTGATTCCAGCTTGTGCTTCTTCCAGCCCAGCGTTTCTCATGATGTAGTCTGCATAGAAGTGAAATAAGCAGGGTAACAGTATACAGCCTTGACGTGCTCGTTTTCCTATTTGGAACCAGTCTGTTGTTGCATGTTCAGTTCTAACTGTTGCTTCCTGACCTGCATACAGATTTCTCAAGAGGCAGGTCATGCAGTCTGATATTCCCATCTCTTTCAGAATTTTCCACAGTTTATTGTGATCCACACAGTCAAAGGCTTTGGCATAGTCAATAAAGCAGAAATAGATGATTTGCTGGAAGTTTCTTGCTTTTTCGATGATCCAGAGAATGTTGGCAATTTGATTTCTGGTTCCTCTGCCTTTTCTAAAACCAGCTTGAGCATCTTGAAGTTCACAGTTCATGTATTGCTGAAGCCTGGCTTGGAGAATTTTGAGCATCACTTTACTAGCGTGTGAGATAAGTGCAATTGTGCTGTAATTTGAGCATTCTCTGGCATTGCCTTTCTTTGGAATTGGAATGAAAACTGACCATTTCCAGTCCTGTGGCCACTGCTGAGTTTTCCAAATTTGCTGGCATATTGAGTGAAGCACTTTCACAGCATCATCTTCCAGGATTTGAAATAGCTCAATTGGAATTCCATCACCTCCACTAGTTTTTTTCATAGTGATGCTTTCTAAGGCCCCCTTGACTTCACATTCCAGGATGTCTAGCTGTAGGTGAGTGATACACTCTTATGATTATCTGGGTCATGAAGATCTTTTTTTGTACAGTTCCGTTTATTCTTGCCACCTCTTCTTAATGTCTTTTACTTCTGTTAGGTTCCTACAGTTTCTATGTTTTATTGCACCCATCTTTGCATGAAATGTTCCCTTGGTATCTCTAATTTTCTTGAAGAGATCTCTAGTCTTTCACATTCTATTGTTTTCCTCTATTTCTTTGTATTGATCTCTCAGGAACGCTTTTTTAACTCTCCTTGCTATTCTTCGGAACTCTGCTTTCAGATGCTTATATCTTTCCTTTTCTTTTTTTTTTTTTTTAGTGTATGGATCAACTGTATTATCTGTCATTGTAGCACATAAAATTTGACATGCAAACTTTGATTTCTGTATGTGTGAGATATGTGCACATACACACACAACACAGATATATATCTAAATTTAACCCTGAAAATGTAGCTTTTCAATACGAAAACAATCTACTGAAATTATTTATTGTACCATGCAATTCACAGTTACAAAAACACTGAACATTTTAATGTTTGCATTACAGAAATGATTTTCACTTTCTCCCCACAAACAACTACTCATTAAGGCTGACTAGACCTTTGGTGTACTCATTTTATTTTTATTTTATTTTATTTATTTTAGTTATTACACACATTTTTATTTATTTTTTTATTTTATTTTTTTTAGTTTTTTATTTTTTAAATTTTAAAATCTTTAATTCTTACATGTGTTCCTAAACATGAACCCCCCTCCCACCTCCCTCCCCACAACATCTCTCTGGGTCATCCCCATGCACCAGCCCCAAGCATGCTGCACCCTGCGTCAGACATAGACTGGCGATTCAATTCTTACATGATAGTATACATGTTAGAATGCCATTCTCCCAAATCATCCCACCCTCTCCCTCCCTCTGAGTCCAAAAGTCCGTTATACACATCTGTGTCTTTTTTCCTGTCTTGCATACAGGGTTGTCATTGCCATCTTCCTAAATTCCATATATATGTGTTAGTATACTGTATTGGTGTTTTTCTTTCTGGCTTACTTCACTCTGTATAATCGGCTCCAGTTTCATCCATCTCATCAGAACTGATTCAAATGAATTCTTTTTAACAGCTGAGTAATACTCCATTGTGTATATGTACCACAGCTTTCTTATCCATTCATCTGCTGATGGACATCTAGGTTGTTTCCATGTCCTGGCTATTATAAACAGTGCTGCGATGAACATTGGGGTACATGTGTCTCTTTCAATTCTGGTTTCCTCGGTGTGTATGCCCAGCAGTGGGATTGCTGGGTCATAAGGTAGTTCTATTTGCGATTTTTTAAGGAGTCTCCATACTGTTCTCCATAGTGGCTGTACTAGTTTGCATTCCCACCAACAGTGTAGGAGGGTTCCCTTTTCTCCACCCCCTCTCCAGCATTTATTGCTTGCAGATTTCCTTTTCTTCTTTGCTTTTCACTTCCCTTTCACAGCTATTTGTAAGGCCTCCTCAGACAGCCATTTTTCTTCTTTGCATTTCTTTTTCTTGGGGATTGTCTTGATTTCTGTCTCTGTACAATGTCACAAACCTCTGTTCATAGTTAATCAGGCACTCTGTCTCTCAGATCTAGTCCTTTAAATCTATTTCTCACTTCCACTGTATAATCAATCATAAGGGATTTGATTTAGGTCATACCTGAATGGTCTAGTGCTTTTCTCCACTTTCTTCAATTTAAGTCTGAATTTGGCAATATGCAGTTCATGATCTGAGCCACAGTCAGCTTGCTGACTGTGCAGAGCTTCTCCATTTTTGGCTGCAAAGAATATAATCAATCTGATTTCGGTGTCAACCATCTGGTGATGTCCATGTGTAGACTCTTCTCTTGTGTTGTTGGATGAGGGTGTTTGCTATGACCAGTGCGTTCTCTTGGCAGAACTCCATTAGCCTTTGCCATGCTTCATTCTGTAGTCTAAGACTGAATTTACTCCAAATGTTTCTTGACTTCCTCATTTTGCATGCTAGTACCCTATAATGAAAAGGACATCTTTTTTGGGTGTTGTTTAAAGTTATTTGTCCTGTTTCTAACTTTATTAATAAAATTGATAGTCTTAACAAGAAGTAAGCCTGGTGAGAAAAAAAAAATATTGAAATTATTAGAGCCTTTAAAACTGAGAATTCTGAGGTGCACATGCAACAGCTTTACAGGGTAAGACTTTGTAAGTAATAATGCTTTTATTAATGAATTCTCAAGGTATAAATACTATTTGTGTAGCTTTTGCAAGAAACATTAAATAAGATATTATGTCCCAATTTTAAGGTTGAGTCATAATTGCAAGGTAGAAAATGTGATATTTGTGACATTTCACATGGGCTTCCCTGGTGGCTAAGGTGGTAAAGAATCTTCCTGCAATGCAGGAGACCTAGGTTCGGTCCCTGGGTTGGGAGAAGGAATGGCTACCCACTGCAGTATTCTTGCCTGGAGAATTCCATGGACAGAGGAGCCTCGAGGGCTACAGTTCATAAAGTCTCAAAGAGTCAGACACAACTGAAAGACCAACATACACACTAAAGAATTTCAACCAGCAGATTTGTTTTTGTCTATGGCAAAAATAAATAAATAAATAAGACAAATAAAGTAAAGATGTAAGAATGTCAACTCTCAAAATAGAGATTAAGACTACTTTACAGATGTAGCACTTAAAGTATAGCATCAATTTGGGCATTAACCAAAAGTTTTGTCTTTATATCAGAAAATAACAAGTGGCATTGAAAATCAATCAAACTGGGACATACTTTAAAAAGAAGAAAATGCTCTTTATGTCTCTTTTAATTTCTTTCTTTTAACCTCAAAGTATGTTACAAATTCCACATACTCAAAAAAAAATGCATTTGAACTAAAGATTTAAGGTGGTTATTTTATGTAGTTAAATCAAAATAAATCAATAAACAATTATTTTTATACAATCTCATACTCCTTTGAATACCACTATTAATCTTGAATTAATTTTCTCATACAATTGTTATAACAAGTAGCAACATTATTGGTTTTTATACCCCAAATCCTATTTTTAAAAAAATATAAAATATGCAGGGAAAATATATTGTCTACAAATCAATATTAAAGAAAGAGATTAAAGCAATATTTCATTTATACAACCAGATAACAAGACTGACTATTCCTTGTTAGAGTACAAACAAATCTTCTATAAAGAGTAACACAAAAATAGTAAATTCTGCTTCTTTGCATTCTTTCACCCATGACTCCTTTTCTTATATGTTTAATCACTAGCTTTCATCTGTAAAAACTGTGTATGTGTACTATGGAGTCTCAAAGCAAGGGAACTATCATTCCACATTGGCTTCTGGTCAATACATATATTTTCCTCAGACTTTGCTACTGCATAATATTCATCCTTCTGTCAGCCCTTAAAAATACAATAGGTCCCAGACTCTCTAAACTCATTTCTTTTTATGACTTTGTATTAACTTATTTCACCTATTAGTTTTCTGCTGCTAGATTTCAACAGGAAGGTCTAAGTCTTTATCTTCAATCTAGTGAGAGAGCTACATCTCATTAGAAGGCCTTACTATATATATTCAAAATGAATCTCATATTCTTTTTGTGTAATATTGACCATTACTGAGATAACATGCAAGTCAAACTCCTTACCCATCTATACATTACATTTCACAGTAACTGACAATTTATGTAGACATATTTGAGAAATTTGCTTTTTTAAAATAGAAGTTTCCTGGTTTTTTTTTTTTTACTTCAGGATTTCTCTTTTTCCTTTTTCTTTCTTTTCCAGAGTTTTATTTCTTATTTCTAGTCATTTGCTACTTCCCGTTCATTGGCCTTCATTTTCATCAGAACTGAGTAAACTTCAGTCAGTAGATGGGGAAAATAGAATAAGAAAGACTAAATACGGCAGTCCAAGAAGTTAATGCATAGACTGAATATTTTAACTACAGGGGTAGGAATAAACCATGGTTATTCTGAGGGTGAAAATAAGATTCATATTATAGATATACATTCCTGGGAGAAAAAACATGGAAGACATTAAGAACTATCATGGAAATTTCCAAATTGAACCTAAGCTATCTGAAGTATAGGTTAAAGAGATAAGATTGTCAGGACTGATGTTCATTTATGAGACAATTATCAAAGATCTAAAAAGACTAAAAATGGAATTGAAATGCTTTCATCAGGTTCAGGAGACAAAACCATTTGGAGATTAAAATGCATGAACAAAAACCTGGTCTCTCTTATGAAAGGAATCTTATCTGGTCATTGTTGAAAGCCCTGGGAGAAGTAAGTGGAAGGATATATGACATAAACCCTACTAATAAATTAAGACTAAGACCCAATTATTGGGGAATTTTAGCATAAAGCTGAAGTTGAATGTTATAAATCAGAGCAAAAAAGCAGTTATTAAAAAGAGAGTTAAACAAATTTAGAGCAAGCATAATAATCATTATGGTTCTCATTTATTGAATAACTTTTAAGTCAGGAACTGTACATACAATATTTCTGATCTGTGTTAGTTGCTTGGTTGTGTCCTACTCTGTGACCCCATGGACTGTAGCCCATCAGGCTCTTCTGTCCATGGGAAGTCTACTGGAGTGGGTAGCCATTCAGTTTGCCATGGGATCTTCCGAACCCAGGTCTCCTGCACTGCAGGCAGATTCTTTAACAAATTAGCCACCAGGGAAGCCCCATATCTAAAAATAGATATTATTGATCCTTTTTTGCTGAGGCAAAAGAAAAACCAAAAAATTACTTGTAATATAAGCACTGGGCCTGAAATTCAAACCACGGCTTTTTAAAGTTCTAAATTGTCACCATTTTATTTTTAAATATTAGTTCAGTTCAGTTCAGTTCAGTCACTCAGTCGTGTCCGACTCTTTGCGACCCCATGAATCGCAGCATGCCAGGCTTCCCTGTCCATCACCAACTAACGGAGTTCACTCAGACACATGTCCATCGAGTCAGTGATGCCATCCAGCTATCTCATCCTCTGTCATCCCCTTCTCCTCCTGCCCCCAATTCCTCCCAGCATCAAAGTCTTGTCCAATGAGTCAACTCTTCGCAGGAGGTGGCCAAAGTACTGGAGTTTCAGCTTCAGCATCATTCCCTCCAAAGAAATCCCAGGGCTGATCTCCTTCAGAATGGACTGGTTGGATCTCCTTGCAGTCCAAGGGACTCTCAAGAGTCTTCTCCAAAACCACAGTTCAAAAGCATCAATTCTTCAGCGTTCAGCCTTCTTCACAGTCCAACTCTCATATCCATATATGACCACTGGAAAAAGCATAGCCTTGACTAGACAGACCTTTGTTGGCAAAGTAATATCTCTGCTTCTCAATATGCTATCTAGGTTGGTCATAACTTTCCTTCCAAGGAGTAAGTGTCTTTTAATTTCATGGCTGCAGTCACCATCTGCAGTGATTTTGGACCCCCCCAAAATAAAGTCTGACACTGTTTCCCCTGTTTCCCCATCTATTTCCCATGAAGTGATGGGACCAGATGCCATGATCTTCGTTTTCTGAATGTTGAGCTTTAAGCCAACTTTTTCACTCTCCTCTTTCACTTTCATCAAGAGGCTTTTTAGTTCCTCTTCATTTTCTGCCGTAAGGGTGGTGTCATCTGCATATCTGAGGTTATTGATATTTCCCCTGGCAATCTTGATTCCAGCTTGTGTTTCTTTCAGCCCAGCGTTTCTTTTTTTTTTTAAATTTTATTTATTTTTTATTTTTTAAATTTTAAAATCTTTAATTCTTACATGCATTTCCAAACATGAACCCCCCCTCCCACCTCCCTCCCCATAACATCTCTCTGGGTCATCCCCATGCACCAGCCCCAAGCATGCTGTATCCTGCATCAGACATAGACTGGCGATTCAATTCTTACATGATAGTATACATGTTAGAATGTCATTCTCCCAAATCATCCCACCCTCTCCCTCCCTATGAGTCCTAAAGTCCATTATACACATCTGTGTCTCTTTCCCTGTCTTGCATACAGGGTCGTCATTGCCATCTTCCTAAATTCCATATATATGTGTTAGTATACTGCATTGGTGTTTTTCTTTCTGGCTTACTTCACTCTGTATAATCGGCTCCAGTTTCATCCATCTCATCAGAACTGATTCAAATGAATTCTTTTTTTACGGCTGAGTAATACTCCATTGTGTATATGCACCACAGCTTTCTTATCCATTCATCTGCTGATGGACATCTAGGTTGTTTCCATGTCCTAGCTATTATAAACAGTGCTGCGATGAACATTGGGGTACATGTGTCTCTTTCAATTCTGGTTTCCTCGGTGTGTATGCCCAGCAGTGGGATTGCTGGGTCATAAGGTAGTTCTATTTGCAATTTTTTAAGGACTCTCCACACTGTTCTCCATAGTGGCTGTACTAGTTTGCATTCCCACCAACAGTGTAGGAGGGTTCCCTTTTCTCCACACCCTCTCCAGCATTTATTGCTTGCAGATTTTTGGATCGCAGCCATTCTGACTGGTGTGAAGTGGTACCTCATTGTGGTTTTGATTTGCATTTCTCTAATAACGAGTGATGTTGAGCATCTTTTCATGTGTTTGTTAGCCATCCGTATGTCTTCTTTGGAGAAATGTCTATTTAGTTCTTTGGCCCATTTTTTGATTGGGTCATTTATTTTTCTGGAATTGAGCTGCATAAGTTGCTGGTATATTTTTGAGACTAGTTGCTTGTCAGTTGCTTCATTTGCTATGATTTTCTCCCATTCAGAAGGCTGTCTTTTCACCTTGCTTATATTTTCCTTTGTTGTACAGAAGCTTTTAATTTTAATTAGATCCCATTTGTTTATTTTTGCTTTTATTTCCAGAATTCTGGGAGGTGGATCATAGAGGATCCTGCTGTGATTTATGTCTGAGAGTGTTTTGCCTATGTTCTCCTCTAGGGGTTTTATAGTTTCTGGTCTTACATTTAGATCTTTAATCCATTTTGAGTTTATTTTTGTGTGCGGTGTTAGAAAGTGATCTAGTTTCATTCTTTTACAAGTGGTTGACCAGTTTTCCCAGCACCACTTGTTAAAGAGATTGTCTTTACTCCATTGTATATTTTTGCCTCCTTTGTCAAAGATAAGGTGTCCATATGTGTGTGGATTTATCTCTGGGCTTTCTATTTTGTTCCATTGATCTATATGTCTGTCTTTGTGCCAGTACCATACTGTCTTGATGACTGTGGCTTTGTAGTAGAGCCTGAAGTCAGGCAAGTTGATTCCTCCAGTTCCATTCTTCTTTCTCAAGATTGCTTTGGCTATTCGAGGTTTTTTGTATTTCCATACAAATCTTGAAATTATTTGTTCTAGTTCTGTGAAAAAATGTTGCTGGTAGCTTGATAGGGATTGCATTGAATTTGTAAATTGCTTTGGGTAGTATACTCATTTTCACTATATTGATTCTTCCGATCCATGAACATGGTATATTTCTCCATCTATTAGTGTCCTCTTTGATTTCTTTCATCAGTGTTCTATAGTTTTCTATATATAGGTCTTTAGTTTCTTTAGGTAGATATATTCCTAAGTATTTTATTCTTTTCGTTGCAATGGTGAATGGAATTGTTTCCTTAATTTCTTTTTCTACTTTCTCATTATTCGTGTATAGGAATGCAAGGGATTTCTGTGTGTTGATTTTATATCCTGCAACTTTACTGTATTCATTGATGAGCTCTAGTAATTTTCTGGTGGAGTCTTTAGGGTTTTCTATGTAGAGGATCAGCCCAGCGTTTCTCATGATGTAGTCTGCATAGAAGTGAAATAAGCAGGGTAACAATATACAGCCTTGACGCACTCCTTTTCCTATTTGGAACCAGTCTGTTGTTCCATGTCCAGTTCTAACTGTTGCTTCCTGACCTGCATATAGGGTTCTCAAGAGGTAGGTCAGGTGGTCTGGTATTCCCATCTCTTTCAGAATTTTCCACAGTTTATTGTGATCCACACAGTCAAAGGCTTTGGCATA
This sequence comes from Capra hircus, assembly GCF_001704415.2. NCBI lineage: Eukaryota > Metazoa > Chordata > Mammalia > Artiodactyla > Bovidae > Capra > Capra hircus. The sequence continues at coordinate 54,559,456 of NC_030809.1, read as the reverse complement.
GTCAATAAAGCAGAAATAGATGTTTTTTTCTGGAACTCTCTTGCTTTTTGGATGATCCAGCAGATGTTAGCAATTTGATCTCTGGTTCCTCTGCCTTTTCTAAAGCCAGCTTGAACATCTGTAAGTTTACAGTTCATTTATTGCTGAAGCCTGGCTTAGAGAATTTTGAGCATTACTTTACTAGCATGTGAGATAAGTGCAATTGTGCTGTAGTTTGAACATTCATTCTTTGGCTTTGACTTTCTTTTTAAATATTATATATCATCAATCAGTTGAGTACAGGAGAGTGTGCCCAACAAATCCAGTACCATGTTTCCACAAATTCAAATTTAAAATTAGAATTCTGATAGTTGTTACGTATAGCTTAAGCTTGTTTTTTATAGCACCTTGATGATATATTAATAGCGCATGCCTGTCCATCCTGTATTCACATTATAACTAAAATTAGATATTCTGAAGTATAAAATTCTATGCAAGCAACCATGTGTTAAATGTTACCATGTTTTCTTTTAGCTAAATCACTTGAACTTCTCATAAGTTCTAGTACCGATTTTATTTATGTTGTTGTAACTCATTTATTATTTGGTGAAAAAGCTGCTTTTTACAAAGTAAGGATGATAAGTTAGTTCTTATGGTAAAAATTCTGAATCATTGAGTTTTGCTGTGTTAACAGATTGACATGAGGATCACAGGGGGTAGATTCTTTAGTACTAGGTAATCTCTAGTTCTAAATTGACCTGTTATTTTCTCCCTATAAAGAGGACTGGACCAATTCATCTTTCCTTCTCAAGATAAATTTCATGACCCTTTCTATGTAAATGAAAAAACCAAGATCAAATTACTATTTTGGAATCTTTATGATAGGTTTATATGTTTATTTTAGTTATTAAAATCTTGCTGCTCCACTTGTCTAAAGGATGTTAAGCGTGAAAGTCACTCAGTCGTGTCTGACTCTTTGAGACCTAATGGACTGTAGCCTGCCAGGCTTCTCTGTCCATGGAATTCTCTAGGCCAGAATACTGGAGTGGGTAGCCTTTCCCTTCTCCAGGGCATCTTCCGAACCTAGTGATTGAACCCAGGTCTCTGGCATTGCAGCAGGTTCTTTACTGTCTGAGCCACAAGGGAACCCCAAAGATCAAAATATATTCCTACCCGACATGGGGCAACATTTCATTAAGGAAGAGTGAGCACTAGTTTTTATTTAGATCACTTTCTAATCCTATTAAATTATGCAAGTCTGTAAGGGGTGAGTTGGGCCTAAGGGAGAGCCTCCAGGCCCATCTTATAGATAAATTTGCATGAAATAACAAAAAGACCAGTGTGTACCATGAGGGAGAAAGTTCAAAGTGAGCCAAGATAATTGAGCTGCTCTATTAAGAATCCTCTTAAATTTGCAACTGAAAGCTACCCCTTCTAGCATGGAAACCCACTTATGTACTTAACATTGACATTTATCCGCATTCCTGAAGCTTGTGAGTCCTATAACAATATGAATTTAAATGAAAGAAATTAATCTTGAGCTCCCCACAGAGGTTAGACCAAGTAATATATTGCTGATGTCATAACTGTTGAAGAAATACTTCTGGATGACTGAATGTTATTTACCTCTCTCTCATATATCTATTCTTGTGATTGTATGGAAACCATTTTACATGGTTTAGTAATATCGCTGTTGCTGTTTTTCATACTGTTTTCATGAAAGTTTATTATTTGTAGCCAACCAGAAATAAAATCTGAGCTATTTTAGATCCCTTCTATTTAAATTAATTATTTGATAAATGTGTTTTTTTCTCAGTAATTTGAATCTCTTTTATGCTTTAATATTCTTGAAAGTGTTTTACTTTGAACATTAATAGATATTATCCAATGTTATTTGTATCAAACTAAGAATTGGTATTTACCGGTGGAACCTCACTAAATCCATACTCCCCAGTTTTCTAACTCTAATCCACATTATTGATGTCAAAATATTCAGATATTTCTCTGAATTCTTAATAATCACCTTACATTTAATATACTCTATTGAGGTTGGAGGCTCTGTATAATTTACTTTCCTAGAAAGAGGCATGGCAAATGAGAAATGAGACAAGACAGTAATTAAGGCAGGCTTTCATTTTACTATCATTGGCAGTTAAATGTGACAGTTACAGTGAATACTTCATAACAAGCCATTCCCTAGATGGTGAGATTGACATTTGTAAATAGTTTAAAGATAGGGAGTAGAGATTTCATGATTGGATGACTGAAAAAATAGCAGTAAAACTTACCCTAATGATACCTCATGCCCTCAACATTATCCGCTGTGGCATCACTCTTAATTCCCAGTGAAGTTCATCTCATATTGTAAATGATTCAGTAATATGCTACCTGCCTATAGCCTACAGGACTTCTTTATTTGTTGTACCATCTCTTAATTATCTAAGAATGAAAGCAGATTCAACCACTCTATATAGTTTCTAATATTCAGAGATCAGAATAACATTATGGATAATTCCTTGCCCATAAGTTTTTTTTTTTCCTCTTCTTATACCCCTGTACAGCAGCATGATTTAGTCTGAAAGAGATAAAATACATATAGAAAAAGTAAAAATCCCCAAACCTACTCTTTCTGAGCTTGAGGGTTATGGGAAGGAGAGGAAGGCAAGGATAGAAGAGAAAGTGCTAGAATTCTTAATAAAGAATATTGAGGAGAGGGAACAAAAACTCTGAAGAATTTACCATAGGATACAGTGTTACTTTAAGGGACTATTTAAGTTATGAAATTGAAATTTGTTAGCATATTTTAAAAATTACTTGTTTATATTTGGATCTGCTGGGTCATCGTTACTTCATGGACTTTTCTTTCTTTGTGGTGAGCGGGGACTACTCTCTAGTTGCAGTGGGTGGCCTTCCCATTGTGGTAGCTTCTCTTGTGGATCACAGACTCAGATGAAGGGACTTCAGTAGTTGTGGCTCCCAGGCTTAGTTGGTCCACGGCACATGGTGTCTTTCCAGATCAGGGATTGAACCTGCATCTCCTGAGTTGTCAGGTGGATTCTTTACCACTGAGCCACCAAGGATGCCTGAAATTTGTTAGAATGTCGATTCATTCAACAAATATATATTGAGAGCCCAGTCTGTGTCAGATACTGTTTAGATGATAATGACACAGCACTTATTAAACAGATCATCTTCTGCCAAGTGATCATAGGGAATTCTCTTTGAGCCCATAGCTATGTGTTTAAGTAAGATCAGCAATTTGGCAAGGGCAGGGACATTGCTAGTGGATCAAATTGTTCATACAACGCATCTGTGCCTTTAGGACTTAGGGTGAGAACAAAATTCAGTGATAAACTAGAGGTTGAGCTATTGAGAAAATACATTGATGTGATTTAAATGGATGAGATAGACTGATTATGAAGCAGAAACAGGTTGCAGGGGTACTTAGTAGCTCACTCTTTGTCATTTTATCCTCACTAGAGCTTGGTAGCCCACTGGGAGATGCTGGGTTGAGATGTCAAAACTCTATGTAAAAAACTCAGAGAGCTCTTATCCTACTGAATTTGCTTCCATAGAGTACTCATATAATCTGCAAAAAATTCAAATTTCACTGGCTTCTCCTGCTCACAATGGTCACTGTCAGAGGGATTTCTGCTGTAAACTAGCTGGGGGCTCATCTATTATTTCATGCCTCACTAAAGTATTGCAGCTTTGCTTTTACCTGGTAAGTAGAAGAAAAATTCACATGTAGAAAGTGTGCTTTCCCAATTCAAAGTGACTCATCTAATAGTTTTAATTCTTAATAGCAGTATATAGAGTGTGCAGCAAAAAGTCTATTATTGTTAGGTCATATTTGGGATTCTAGAATATTACATGTTCACTTGCTATGTGCAATCCCCAGTCGTGTCCAACTCTTTGTGACTCATGACTGTAGCCCATCAGGCTCCTCTGTCCATGGAATTTTCCAGGCAAGAATACTGGAGTGGGCTGTCATTTCCTATATACCTCAGTGAATTTTATTTTGTTTCATTCTATAACAGACATATAGAAGTAATTGCTACTGTCTTCCTTTTAGGTGTTTTAAGCTAAATAAAGGTGATGAATTCATGGTAGACTACTATGCTATCTTTTGTTAACAGTGAGGCATCAAGGACCATGTGGCCTGGAGACACAGAGTGAGATATCCTTAAAATAGAATGGCAAGGGTACTGGTGTTTTCACCAGGCAAGATAAACTGCTTTTGGTATGTATCAGATAGGAGGAAAATGCCTTTGGAAGGTAAAGTACATTACAGATATTAAGACTCCAGCAAGAAAACTACAAGTGGAACAGAAAATCCCTATCAGATTCTTCACTTGATTAAATTAAAGTAAGCATGTCTCATATCTAAAGCTCTTTATTATTTGTTAAGAAGGAAAATTGAACATAATGAAAGATATCTTACTTGCATGTGTTAAGTGTTTGATGCTAGCCTTAATCTCTGTAGTTTCTCTAAGAAAGTAATGCATTTTATTCTCTACTTTGAAATTGAGATTTAGAGCTTTTTCTTACTTATTATATTAGTCCTAATTCCTTAAATTTGGAATGAAATGGGATTAAGGAAAGAGTACTCAGGCAAACTCAAGGGAGGTGATGAACATTCTAGGTTTCTCTTATGAAATAATTCACTTCCAAAAAATGATTCTCTCTCCATGCATCTCCTATTCACTTTTCAAATTCCAAAATATAACCCCATTGATCCAGGCTTGGTCAGTTTCTCCTCTATAAATCAATTAGTCATGGACAAGAGGTAAGAAGAATACGAGTGACAAATGCTCAGATAATAGTTTTTGTTAGTCTGGCAGCCAAATGAATTTAAATCCAAATTTATAGCTTACCCACTACACGAAAAGAAAAGGAAAAAAAAAAAAAATGGTTTGAGACTCTAGGTGCATTTAACTAAGCAAGTTAAAGTTCTTTCTGAAACAGAGTATCACTTTGTATATCAAGGGGAAAGTGGTAAATTTAAATAATACATTTGTCTTCTTTATTAAAATTTGTAAAATTTTAGGTAGCATAGCAGAGTCTTTAGGAATTTGAACTCCAGGCCTAGATACCCCTTTTGTATTCTACCCTCATTCAGTACCGATTAACCTTTTGTGTCTCAAGTTCCTCATCCAAAAATGAAATTAATAATAGTTCTACTTAATAGGGTTGTTTTGAGGGAAAAATAAATTAACGTTAGAGTGTATTTACATATTATATCTGACATATAGTAATGCACTCTATAAGCTTTGTTAAATAAATACATGAAGAACACTTACAAGAAAAGTAAAAAATTCAGCTGAACAATTTGAAGAAAACATGTTTAGTCCTGAAATCAGCAGGGCCATGTGTGTTAACTGAAGACATTCTTTAATAGTAATATAATGCCAAATACAAGTAGAAAAGTTCAAAAGAAGTTATGAAAAATGGCTAAATCACTAGGTAGATTCTACTAAGTAAGGAATGTTGGATGTTTAATGATATGCAAAAACTTTAACTGAGAAAAGATATAGGAGATATAAAATAAATGATTGGCATTTTACTAAGCATAATACATAATTTAGCCCCTTCCTCTATCTCCCTTCAAGACTTTTTACTTTCAAAGAGCACACATTTTTCCACTCTCTGACACATGGTAACAGCTTGCTCTGATCTTTCATAGGTAAATATGTCTATTTCTAGAGTGAAACATTTAAAAGCCTGTTGGTGCCACACAATGAAACCATGATTACCAACATTTAATCTCCATCAGTTTTAAAACTTTGTCTATATTCATATTGGTTCTGAAATCAAGCTGAGAAAGAAGGTGCTCTTTAGTCCCAACATATGAAAACAAAAAGGAAATATCTCCCATTTTACTACAAAGCTAAATATTAAAATAGAGCAGCAAGTGCCAGCTGTGTGGCGCTGGAGTGGCTGGTGAGCAGCCCAGAGGAGATCCCCCACATCCAAGGTCAGGAGCGTCAGCTGCACTTTGCTAAACTGGCCGCAAGGAGAGTGGCCATGAGGGCCATGAGGAGGCCTGCGTCAAAGGTCAGAAAAACCCCAGTAAGCTGGTAGGCACTGGGGCAGCTGTGAGGAGATACCCCACATCCAAGGGCAAAAGAGAAGCCCTGGCAAGATGGTAGGAGGGGCAAATTCTCTTATAGAGTCAAACCCCATTCCCGCAAGAGACACTTAGAGGGCTCAAACAAACCTTGTACATACCAGGACACAGAGATCCCACAGAGACTGAGACAGAACTGTGTTTGAGTGTCTCCTGTGGAGGTATGAGTCAGCAGTGGACTGTTACAGGGTCTGGGGATCTGAGTGCAGCAGACTTTGGTATGGCATAAGCTCTCTTGGGGGAGGTTGCCATTAATCCCACCACAGAGCTGCCAGAACTTACACAGGACTGGGGAATAGACTTTTGGAGGACACAAACAGAACCTTGTGAACAAGGACCGAGGAGAAAGGAGCAGTGACCCACGAGAGACTGACCCAGACTTGCCTGTGAGTGTCCAGGAGTCTCCAGCGAAGGTATGGGTGGGTGGTGGCCTGCTTCAGGGGTGGGGGTAGTGAGTATAGCGGTGTGTGCACAGGACCTTTTGAAGGAGGTCACCCTTATCTTCATTACCTCCACCATAGTTTGGCTCCAGGTAAATAGCAGAGGTCAGAGGCAGTGGCTGAAAGGAGCAACCCCATGTCCAAGGAGCAGTGGCTGCGTAGGCACAGGGAGGCCGAGAAGAGCTAGTCCACGTTTAAGGACAGGAGGGGCGGCTATGAGGAGATACCCCTTGTCCAAGGTAAGGAGCAGTGGCTGCACTTTTTTGGAGCAGCCGTGAAGAGATACCCCATGTCCAATGTAAGAGAAACCCAAGTAAGATGGTAGGTCTTGAGAAAGGCATCCAGAGGGCAGAAAAACAAACCATAATCACAGTAAACGAGTCAATCTAATCACACTAGGACCACAGCCTTGTCTGACTCAGTGAAACTAAGTTATGCAGTGTGGGGCTACCCAAGAGGAGCAGGTCATGGTGGAGAGCTCTGACAGAATCTGGTCCATTGGAGAAGGGAATGGCAAACCACTTCAGTATTCTTGCCATGAGGACCCCATGAACAGTATGAAAAGGAAAAATGATAGGATACTGAAAGGGGAACTTTCAAGGTCGGTAGGTGCCCAATATGCAACTGGAGATCAGTGGAGAAAAATCTCCAGAAAGAATGAAGGGATGGAGCCAGAGTAAAACCAATACCCAGTTGTGGATATGACTGGTGATAGAAGCATGGTCCAATGCTGTAAAGAGCATATTGCATTGGTCCATGAATCAAGGCAAATTGGAAGTGGTCAAACAGGAGATGGCAAGAGTGAATGTCTACATTCTAGGAATCAGCAAACTAATTTAACTCAGATGACCATTATATCTACTACTGTGGTCAGGAATACCTTAGAAGAAATGGAGTAGTCATCATGTTAACAAAAGAGTCCAAAATGCAGTACTTGGATGCAATCTCAAAAACGACAGAATGATCTCTGTTCGTTTCCATTCAATATCACAGTAATCAAAGTCTATGCCCCTACCAGTAACACTGAAGAAGCTGAAATTGAACGGGTCTATGAAGACCAATAAGACCTTTTAGAACTAACACCCCCCAAAAGATGTCCTTTTCATCCTAGGGGACTGGAATGCAAAAGTAGGAAGTCAAGAAACACCTGGGATAACAGGCAAATTTGGCTTTGGAATACAGAATGAAGCAGGGCAAAGACTAATAGAGTTTTGCCAAGAAAATGCACTGGTCATAGCAAACACCCTCTTCCAACAACACAAGAGAAGACTCTACACATAGACATCACCAGATGGTCAACACCAAAATCAGATTGATTATATTCTTTGCAGCCAAAGATGGAGAAGCTCTATACACTCAGCAAAAACAAGACTGGGACCTGACTGTGGCTCAGATCATGAATGTCATATTGCCAAATTAAGACTTAAATTGAAGACAGTAAGGAAAACCACTAGACCTTTCAGATATGACCTAAATTAAATTCCTTATGATTATACAGAGGAAGTGAGAAATAGATTTAAGGACCTAGATCTGATAGATAGAGTGCCGGATGAACTATAGATGGAGGTTTGTGACATTGTACAGGAGACAGGAATCAAGACCATCCCCATGGAAAGGAAATGTAAAAACGCAAAATGGCTGTCTGGTGAGGCCTTACAAATAGCTGTGAAGAGAAGAGAAGCTAAAAGCAAAGGAGAAAAGGAAAGATACAAGCATCTGAATGCAGAGTTCCAAAGAATAACAAGGAGAGATAAGAAAGCATTCCTCAGTGATCAATGCAAAGAAATAGAGGAAAACATCAGAATGGGAAAGACTAGAGATCTCTTCAAGAAAATTAGATGCACCAAGGGAACATTTCATGCAAAGGTGGGCTTGATAAAGGACAGAAATGGTAGGGACCTAACAGAAGCAGAAGATATTAAGAGGTGGCAAGAATACACAGAAGAACTGTAGAAAACAGATCTTCACAACCAAGATAAACACGATGGTGTGATCACTCATCTAGAGCCAGACATCCTAGAATGTGAAGTCAAGTAGTCCTTAGAAAGCATCACTACGAACAAAGCTAGTGGATGTGATGGAATTTCAGTTGAGCTATTTCAAATCCTGAAAAATGATGCTGTGAAAGTGCTGTGCTCAATATGCCAGCAAATTGGGAAAACTCAGCAGGACTGGAAAACACTGGTTTTCATTCCAATCCCAAAGAATGGCAATGCCAAAGAATGTTCAGACTATTGCACAGTTGCATTCTTCTCACACGCTAGTAAAATAATGCTCAAAATTCTCCAAGCCAGGCTTCAACAATATGTGAACCGTGAACTTCCATAAGTTCAAGCTGGTTTTAGAAATGTCAGAGGAACCAGAGATCAAATTTCCAACATCTGCTGGATCATGGAAAAAGCCAGAGAGTTCTAGAAAAACATCTATTTCTGCTTTATTGACTATGCCAAAGCCTTTGACTGTGTGGATCACAATAAACTGTGGAAAATTCTGAAAGAGATGGGAATACCAGACCACCTGCCTCTTGAGAAACGTATATGCAGGTCAGGAAGCAACAGTTAGAACTGGACATGGAACAACAGACTGGTTCCAAATAGGAGGAGGAGTACATCAAGGCTGTATAGTGTCACCCTGCTTATTCAACTTCTATGCGGACTACATCAGGAGAAACGCTGGGCTGTAAGAAACACAAGCTGGAATCAAGATTGCCAGGGGAACTATCAATAACCTCAGATAAGCAGATGACACCACCCTTATGGTAGAAAGTGAAGAAGAACTAAAGAGCCTCTTAATGAAAGTGAAAATGGAGAGTGAAAAAGTTGGCTTAAAGCTCAACATTCAGAAAACGAAGATCATGGCATCTGGTCCCATCACTTCATGGGGAATAGATGGGGAAACAGTGGAAACAGTGTCAGACTTGATTTTGGGGGCCTCCAAAATCACTGCAGATGGTGACTGCAGCCATGAAATTAAAAGACACTTACTCTTTGGAAGGAAAGTTATGACCAACCTAGATAGTATATTCAAAAGCAGAATATTACTTTGCTGACTAAGGTCCGTCTAGTCAAGGCTATAGTTTTTCCAGTGGTCATGTATGGATGCAAAAGTCAGACTGTGAAGAAAGCTGAGCATAGAAGAAATGATGCTTTTGAACTGTGGTTTTGGAGAAGACTCTTGAGAGTCCCTTGGACTGTAAGGAGATCCAACCAGTCCATCCTAAAGGAGATCAATCCTGGGTGTTCTTTGGAAGGACTGATGCTAAAGCTGAAACTCCAATACTTTGGCCACCTCATGTGAAGAGTTGACTCATTGGAAAATACTCTGATGCTGGGAGGGACTGGGGGTAGGAGGGAAAGGGGATGACAGAGGATGAGATGGCTGGATGACATCACCGACTTCATGGACAAGAGTTTGGGTGAACTCCGGTAGTTGGTGATGGACAGGGAGGCCTGGCATGCTTCAATTCATGGAGTCACAAAGAGTTGAACAAGACTGAGTGACTGAACTGAACTGAAATAACAGGGAGAGGACACAGCTCCACCCATCAACAGAAAATTAGATTAAAAATTGCTGAGCATGGCCCCATCCATCAGAACAAGACCCAGTTTCCCCCTCAGTCAGTCTCTCTCATCAGAAAGCTTCCATAAGCCTCTTGTCCTTCTTCTTCTGAGGGCAGACAGACTGAAAACAATAATCACAGAAAACTAACCAATCTAATCACATGGACCACAGCCTTGTCTAACTCCATGAAACTATGAGCCATTCTGTGCATGGCCACCCAGGAAGGACAGGTCAGGGTGGAGAGTTCCTACAAAATGTGGTCCACTGGAGAAGGGGATGGCAAACCACCTCAGTATTCTTGCCTTGAGAACCCCATGAACAGTATAAAAAGGCAAAAAAGAGGACATGGAAAGATGAACTGTCCAGATCGGTAGGTGCCCGATATGCTACTCCAGAAAGAATGAAGAGTTGGAGCAAAACCAAAAAACAACACCTAATTGCAGATGAGACTCACAATGGAAGCAAGATCTGTTGCTGGAAAGAGCAATATTGCACAGGAACCTGGAATGTTAGGTACAAAATCAAGGCAAATTGGAAGTAGTCAAACAGGAGATAGCAAGAGTGAAAGTTGACATTTTAGGAATCAGCGAACTAAATGGACTGGCATGGGTGATTTTTACTCAGACGACCATTATCTTTACCACTTGGGCAAGAACCCTTAGAAGAAATGGAATAGCCATCATTGTCAACAAAAGAGTCTGAAATTAAGTACTTGGATGCAATCTCAAAAATGACAGAATGATCTCTGTTCATTTCCAAGGGAAACCATTCTATATCACGGTAATCCAAGTCTATGGCCTGACCAGTAATGCTGAAAGAGCTGAAGTTGAACGGTTCTATGAAGACCTAAAAGACCTTCTAGAACTAATCACCCGAAATAGTGTCCTTTTTGTTATAGGGGACTGGAATGGAAAAGTGGCAGGTCAAGAAACACCTGGAATAACAAGCAAATTTGGACTTGGATTACAGAATGAAGCAGGACAAAGGCTAGTAGAGTTTTTTCAAGAGAACACACTGGTCATAGAAAACACATTCTTCCCACAACACAAGAGAAGACTAATCATGGACATCACCAGATGGTCAACACTGAAATCCGATTGATTATATTCTTTGCAGCTAAAGATGGAGAATCTCTATACAGTCAGAAAACACGAGACCAGGAGCTGACTGTGGCTCAGATCATAAACACCTTATTGCTAAATTCAGATTTAAATTGAAGAAAGTGGGGAAAGCCACTAGACAATTCAAGTATGTCCTAAATCAAATCCCTTAGGATTATACAGTGGAAGTGGGAAATAGATTTAAGGGATCAGATCTGATAGATTGCATAATGAACTATGGACAGAGGTTTGTGCCATTGAACAGGAGACAGGTATCAAGACTATCCCCAAGGGAAAAAAAAAACTGCAAAAAAAACCAATATGGTTGTCTGAGGAGGCCTTACAAATAGCTGTGAAAAGAAGAGAAGCAAAAAGCAAAGGAGAAAAGGAAAGATATACCCATTTGAAAGCAGAGTTCCAAAGAAGAGCAAGGAGAACTAAGAAAGCCTTCCTCAGTGACCAGTGGAAAGAAATAGGGGAAAACAATAGAAAGAGAGACTAGAGATCTCTTCAAGACAATTAGAGATACCAAGGGAACATTTATGCAAAAATATGCTCGTTAAAGGACAGAAATTGTAGGGGCCTAACAGAAGCAGAAGATATTTAGAAGAGGTGGAAAGAATACACAGAAAAACTAAAAAAACAGTGTCACTGCCCAGATAATCACAATGGTTTGATCACTCACCTAGAGCCAGACATCCTGGAATGAGAAGTCAAGTGGACCTTAGGAAGCATCACTATCAACAAATCTAGTGGAAGTGATGGAATTACAGTTGAGCCATTTCAAATCCTAAAAGATGATTCTGTGAAAGTGCTGCACTCAATATGCCAGCACATTTGGATAACTCAGCAGAGGCCACAGGACTGGAAAACATCGGTTTTCTTTCCAATCCCAAAGAAAGGCAATGCAAGGAATGCTCAAACTAGTGCAATTTGCTCATCTCACACACTAGTAAAATAATGCTCAAAATTCTCCAAGGCAGGCTTCAACAATACGTGAACCATGAATTTCCAGATGTCTAAGCTGGTTTTAGAAAAGGCAGAGGAACTGGAGATCAAAATGCCAACATTTGCCAGATCATCAAAAAAGCACGAGAGTCCCAGAAAAACATCTATTTCTGATTTATTGACTATGCAAAAGCCTTTGACTGTGTGGATCAGGACAAACTGTGGAATATTCTGAAAGAGATGGGAATATCAGACTACCTGACACGCCTCTTGAGAAATCTGTATGCAGGTCAGGAAGCAACAGTTAGAACTGGACATGGAACGACAGACTGGTTCCCAATAGGGAAAGGATTACATCAAGGCTGTATATTGTCACCCTGCTTATTTAACTTTTATGCAGAGTACCTCATGAGAAACTCTGGTTTGGGTGAAGCACAAGCTGGAATCAAGATTAGTGGGAGAAATATCAATAACCTCAGTTATGCAGATGACACCACCCTTATGGCAGAAAATAAGAAGAACTAAAGAGCCTCTTGATGAAAGTGAAAGAGGAAAGTGAAAAAGTTGGCTTAAAGCTCAACATTCAGTAAACTAAGATCATGGCATCCGGTTCCATCACTTAATGGCAAATAGATGTGGAAAGAGTGGAAACAGTGGCTGATTTTATTTGGGGGGCTCCAAACTCACTGTAGATGGTGAATGCAGCCACTAAATTAAAAGATGCTTGCTCCTTGGAAGGAAAGTTATGACCAACCTAGACCACTTATTAAGAAGCAGAGACATTACTTTGCCAACAAATACCTGTCTTGTCAAAGCCATAGGTTTTCCAGTAGCCATGTATGGGTGTGAGATTTGGAATATAAAGAAAGCTGAGTGCTGAAAAATCGATGCTTTTGAAGTGTGATGTTGGAGAAGACTCTTGAGAATCCCTTGAACTGCAAGGAGATACAATCAGTCCATCCTAAAGGAGATCAGTCCTGGTTGTTGATTGGAAGGAATGATGTTGACGATAAAACTCCAATACTGTGGCCACCTGATGTGAGTAGCTGACTCATTTGAAAAGTCCCTGATGGTAGGAAAAATTGCAGCTGGAAGGAGAAGGGGACTGCAGAAGATGAGATGGTTGGATGGCATCACCAATTCAATGGACATGAGTTTGAGTAAACTCCGGGAATTGGTTATGTACAAGAAGGCCTCATGTGCTACAGTCCATGGGGTCACAAAGAGTCAGACATAACTGAGTGACTTAACTGATCTGAACTGAATTAAGATATTAAAACAAAATCACTCTGCCTGTATTCAAGCATTCACATGTTCACACGTGAGACATTTTCTCTTGATCAAGTGCAAAATAGAGACAATAGAGGGTAATGACATGGTAGTGGTGATGACCTAGTGTGTTGGTCTGATGTCTCTGAAGTTCCAGTGGTTGCAGTGATGTACAATTTTGAAATGGTTTGCTACCTAGGCGATCTGTGTTTCTGCCGTTTTCCTGGGTTTATCTCTTGAGCTTGCCATGTTCTGATTCTTCATTTACAGTCCCTTCTTGTTGAGCTTTAAACGATTCCATGCTATCACAAAAGGGTGAAAAGACAAGTGATTCATGAAGAAAATATAATCTTTAAACATACAAATATAGTGTATGTTAGACAGTAAAATAGAGAATATTCACATGTTGGTAATTATTTGTGAAACTTCAATCAAAGCAGTTAATCACAAAGAAGAAAAGAAATTTAACAATTACTGGAAATTTTGAGCTAAATATCTCTGTTCTGAAATTAATCTCATGAAAGCAATAAAATGAAATAAGTAAATTTAATAAATTCACTCTTTTTTTTTTGAGTTTATTTATTTTTTATTTATTACGTTTATTTTATGTTTATTTATTTATTTTTTTTTTCTTACATGCGTTCCCAAACATGAACCCCCCTCCCACCTCCCTCCCCACAACATCTCTCTGGGTCATCCCCATGCACCTGCCCCAAGCAAGCTGCACCCTACGTCAGACATGGACTGGCGATTCAATTCTTACATGACAGTATACATGTTAGAATTCCCATTCTCCCAAATCGTCCCACCCTCTCCCTCTCCCTCTGAGTCCAAAAGTCCGTTATACACATCTGTGTCTTTTTTCCTGTCTTGCATACAGGGTCGTCATTGCCATCTTCCTAAATTCCATATATATGTGTTAGTATACTGTATTGGTGTTTTTCTTTCTGGCTTACTTCACTCTGTATAATTGGCTCCAGTTTCATCCATCTCATCAGAACTGATTCAAATGAATTCTTTTTAACGGCTGAGTAATACTCCATTGTGTATATGTACCACAGCTTTCTTATCCATTCATCTGCTGATGGACATCTAGGTTGTTTCCATGTCCTGGCTATTATAAACAGTGCTGCGATGAACATTGGGGTACATGTGTCTCTTTCAATTCTGGTTTCCTCCGTGTGTATGCCCAGAAGTGGGATTGCTGGGTCATAAGGTAGTTCTATTTGCAATTTTTTAAGGAATCTCCACACTGTTCTCCATAGTGGCTGTACTAGTTTGCATTCCCACCAACAGTGTAGGAGGGTTCCCTTTTCTCCACACCCTCTCCAGCATTTATTGCTTGCAGATTTTTGGATCGCAGCCATTCTGACTGGTGTGAAGTGGTACCTCATTGTGGTTTTGATTTGCATTTCTCTAATAATGAGTGATGTTGAGCATCTTTTCATGTGTTTGTTAGCCATCCGTATGTCTTCTTTGGAGAAATGTCTATTTAGTTCTTTGGCCCATTTTTTGATTGGGTCGTTTATTTTTCTGGAATTGAGCTGCAGAAGTTGCTTGTATATTTTTGAGATTAGTTGTTTGTCAGTTGTTTCATTTGCTATTATTTTCTCCCATTCAGAAGGCTGTCTTTTCACCTTGCTTATATTTTCCTTTGTTGTACAGAAGCTTTTAATTTTAATTAGATCCCATTTGTTTATTTTTGCTTTTATTTCCAGAATTCTGGGAGGTGGATCATAGAGGATCCTGCTCTGATTTATGTCTGAGAGTGTTTTGCCTATGTTCTCCTCTAGGAGTTTTATAGTTTCTGATCTTACATTTAGATCTTTAATCCATTTTGAGTTTATTTTTGTGTACGGTGTTAGAAAGTGATCTAGTTTCATTCTTTTACAAGTGGTTGACCAGTTTTCCCAGCACCACTTGTTAAAGAGATTGTCTTTACTCCATTGTATATTCTTGCCTCCTTTGTCAAAGATAAGGTGTCCATATGTGTGTGGATTTATCTCTGGGCTTTCTATTTTGTTCCATTGATCTATATGTCTGTCTTTGTGCCAGTACCATACTGTCTTGATGACTGTGGCTTTGTAGTAGAGCCTGAAGTCAGGCAAGTTGATTCCTCCAGTTCCATTCTTCTTTCTCAAGATTGCTTTGGCTATTCGAGGTTTTTTGTGTTTCCATACAAATCTTGAAATTATTTGTTCTAGTTCTGTGAAAAATGTGGCTGGTAGCTTGACAGGGATTGCATTAAATTTGTAAATTGCTTTGGGTAGTATACTCATTTTCACTATATTGATTCTTCCGATCCATGAACATGGTATATTTCTCCATCTATTAGTGTCCTCTTTGATTTCTTTCATCAGTGTTTTATAGTTTTCTATATATAGGTCTTTAGTTTCTTTAGGTAGATATATTCCTAAGTATTTTATTCTTTTCGTTGCAATGGTGAATGGAATTGTTTCCTTAATTTCTTTTTCTACTTCCTCATTATTCGTGTATAGGAATGCAAGGGATTTCTGTGTGTTGATTTTATATCCTGCAACTTTACTATATTCATTGATTAGGTCTAGTAATTTTCTGGTGGAATCTTTAGGGTTTTCCATGTAGAGGATCATGTCATCTGCAAACAGTGAGAGTTTTACTTCTTCTTTTCCAATTTGGATTCCTTTTATTTCTTTTTCTGCTCTGATTGCTGTGGCCAAAACTTCCAGAACTATGTTGAATAGTAGCGGTGAAAGTGGACACCCTTGTCTTGTTCCTGACTTTAGGGGGAATGCTTTCAATTTTTCACCATTGAGGATAATGTTTGCTGTGGGTTTGTCATATATTGCTTTTATTATGTTGAGGTATGTTCCTTCTATTCCTGCTTTCTGGAGTTTTTATCATAAATGGATGTTGAATTTTGTCAAAGGCTTTCTCTGCATCTATTGAGATAATCATATGGTTTTTATTTTTCAATTTGTTAATGTGGTGAATTACATTGATTGATTTGCGGATATTGAAGAATCCTTGCATCCCTGGGATAAAGCCCACTTGGTCATGGTGTATGATCTTTTTAATGTGTTGTTGGATTCTGATTGCTAGAATTTTGTTGAGGATTTTTGCATCTATGTTCATCAGTGATATTGGCCTGTAGTTTTCCTTTTTTGTGACATCTTTGTCAGGTTTTGGTATTAGGGTGATGGTGGCCTCATAGAATGAGTTTGGAAGTTTACCTTCCTCTGCAATTTTCTGGAAGAGTTTGAGGAGGATAGGTGTTAGCTCTTCTCGAAATTTTTGGTAGAATTCAGCTGTGAAGCCGTCTGGACCTGGGCTTTTGTTTGCTGGAAGATTTCTGATTACCATTTCAATTTCTGTGCTTGTGATGGGTCTGTTAAGATTTTCTATTTCTTCCTGGTTCAGTTTTGGAAAATTGTACTTTTCTAAGAATTTGTCCATTTCTTCCACGTTGTCCATTTTATTGGCATACAACTGCTGATAGTAGTCTCTTATGATCCTTTGTATTTCTGTGTTGTCTGTTGTGATCTCTCCATTTTCATTTCTAATTTTATTGATTTGATTTTTCTCTCTTTGCTTCTTGATGAGTCTGGCTAATGGTTTGTCAATTTTATTTATCCTTTCAAAGAACCAGCTTTTGGCTTTGTTAATTTTGTTTTAATGAATTTAGTGGTAGAAATTACTCACTTGCTGATAATTGTTACATTTGCATGTAGAGCCTTTTGATTTATAGCAATTTAACCAGGAGAAAACATACATAGAAATACATCAGGAAAGTATCATTTCACATTGTTTGACTGAATACATGGCATTTTGAAAATTGAAAAGAGTATGATCTAATGTCAGGGATTGTATGACTTTGTTCAATGTCACCTTCAACATGTATAAATAAATACCTTATAGTATATCTGTAACTTATTTTTTTCACTTATGTTCCACATTTGTACCTTATTATGTTTCTATCACCCTCGAAGAATGTAACAAAATATTATAGATATTTCCAAACTCATAATAAATTTTTCAAAAGAAATTCTTATTTAATTCATAACTATGAAATATAAGGTGAATTCTCAAAGGCACTGGCAAACTTAATGCAGGGAATGTATGAAGAACACTCCAAGTTTGTCTTTGAAAATTTTTAGGTAAGTTAAAATCTAAAATAATTCACAAACAGTACCTTAACTTTACTGCACCACATATCATGTAGTACATGCTGTATTTATCAAAGCATATTTAATTCTGAACTTAAGTTTAGCATTTATTTAATTATTTTTCTACAAAGCAAATAATACAGAATTCAAACACTCACACCTGTACATATAATTTTTAAAACATTAAGTAATAAATTGAAATTTGATAACATAGATAAAGAAAATCATTTTTCTGTATATGAAACATTCATACATGAAATGTGTCAAACATTTCATTTCACTTCAGTTCAATTGCTCAGTCATGTCCGACTCTTTGCGACCCCATGAATTGCAGCATGCCAGGCCTCCCTGTCCATCACCAACTCCCGGAGTTCACTCAAGCTCATGTCCATTGAGTTGGTGATCCCATCTAGCCAGCTCGTCGTCTTACTTCCCCTTCTCCTCCTGCCCCCAATCCCTCCCAGCATCAGAGTCTTTTCCATTGAGTCAACTCTTTTCATGAGGTGGCCAAAGTACTGGAGTTTCAGCTTCAGCGTCATTCCCTCCAAAGAACACCCAGGACTGATCTCCTTTAGAATGGACTGGTTGGATCTCCTTGCAGTCCAAGGGGCTCTCAAGAGTCTTCTCCAACACCACAGTTCAAAAACATCAATTCTTCGGTGCTCAGCTTTCTTCACAGTCCAGCTCTCACATCCATACATGACTACTGGAAAAACCATTATCAGAGATAAAAGCAAATGGAAGAAGAAGAACCTCCTTTCCTGAAAGGAAAACTGAGGAAGGGAGCAAGCAACTTTAAGCAGGTTATGACTATATTAACTTTCGTTTAAGAGAACAAATAGGCTCCTCTTGGTAATTTACCCATTTGGAGATGTGAAAGGAAAATAATACTCTAGATACTGTCCTCCTGATTATCCTTCTTAGGGAATCAATCTGATCAGTGTTGATGCATGCATTGGGGCAGACTATGCTGTACACAAAGGCACCTAGCCAAGGGGTTGAAATTGAGCCCCTGTTTCAATAACCAAGTCATAGACTTTGGCACAGGGCTGTGTCAGTCTGGAGAGATTGCCTTTCTAGAATCACAGTCACCAGTGGGGCCAAGCTGATATGCATTATCACAGTCTATCTGACCAGCAGCTTTGATACTGGCCATTGAATCATTATAAAGGAAAGAATGAATGTCTTTCCAATGCAGTGATTTCTCTTAGGTTAATTCATCAGTCAAAGGTGCACATACATGCAAACGAGTAACATACATGTGGAAGTTCTACTGTGCATAAACAAGGAAAAAACACTGGCACACTGATGGGTTCAAGTACACCAAATACCTTTCTCTTATGTTAAAAATTACTCTTGTGTTGTATTGATAGAATGGAGTTAAGTTTCACCAGGACTCTTTTGCATCATCCTTACATCTCCAGAAGCCATATACCATAAGGTATATCACTTGGGGTAATACAGTACACTTGCTGGCACAATTTTGTGCCATGGGAATGAAACCTGACTCAGACACATTGAAATAATAACTTCCAAGCCTCCTTACTCCAGTTGGGTGTGTATACATACGTATATAATATGATTATACTTTTCTTAAGAAAGAGCAATGTGTGCATATGTGAGTGTAACCATCTATATGTAAACTTTTATACTATACCTGTATCTATAGAGATAGATATCTGTAATTTTTTATATTAACATAGAGAGACAGTTGGAAAGATACAACCCATTGGCTGCTTTAATAATTAGAAGAGAAGAAGGCATGATTAATAATTTTATATAACTCAAATTTGCTTGACTTATTACTAACAGGATTATCTGTGTTAAAAAACAACATAAACAATATCTTGAGTTGGGAGACTAGAATCTTTTTAACTGAGTGCTACTTAGATAAATTTAAAGGAGTATTTTTGTGTTGTTTTTTGTTTGTTTGTTTTGCAGTGGAGAGAAAGCAGCTCTATATTAATCTTTTCATAGTACAGAAACCTTTGAAGATTCAGCCAACATTTTGACCACTAACATGCCAAAATTTATCTGATATATAGAAACTTGGTTTCTATAAAGCAGAAGGCCATTACATCTTTATCTTGTACTGGTCATATTTGTATATCTATAGCTTTACATATACTTTACATATACTTTACATATACTCTGTATATGTTTGTGTCTATATATCACCAAAATGTTATTGTTGATGGTGGCTCAGACAGTAGAGTCTGCCTGCAATGCAGGAGACCCGGGTTCAATCCCTGGGTCAGGAAGATCCTCCAAGGAATGAAAAGGCAACCCACTCCAGTATTCTTGCCTGGAGAATCCCATGGACAGAGAAGCCTAGCACGCTACTGTCATGAGGTCGCAAAGTCAGACATGACTGAACGACTAACATTTTCAAAGATTTACGTCCATTATTCTGTATATGTTTATGTCTATATTGTTAGACATCAAAATGTTATTGTTGATGATTCTTACTATGTCTAAAGGTAGAAAATAGCCAGAAGATAAAGTATAATTTCCTCTCTAATACTCACTGTAGTGATAAAAAGGGTATTATGCAAGTAGGGGTATGACCATCAACTCCCAGTACGGCACTGAGTTTATGAACGTCTGCTAAAAAGTATTTACACCTCTCATTTGAGTCTACCAGTATTTGGGGTCCGCTGTTATTTTTTCCTAGTGGTATGTAGCCTATCATATCTTACTTAGATGTTAGATGCTTTTCAATGCATATATTCATTTCTAACTATATAAACTTAAAGTTTGAAGGGGGAAGCTGGCAGCCTCTTTCTTCTAATTTTGCATATATAAGAACGAAGATCTAAGAAGTTTAAAAGAATTGAAACTCATCCATGTTCTCCTTGGGGCAATTGCAGTTCACACGTATAATTATGGAAGGTAGGCAATAGGAGCTAGCTATTAAGGATTGAGGCACTGTTGTGTGATTTCTTGAGTTGAAATTATATGATCTTTAACAATGGGCAAGCTTGAAAAAAATGGCCCATATATTCCTGGTGAAATTAATCAATACCTAATTATTTAGAAGCTATAAATGCTATCTTTGGCTGACATGCTCACAAAATGTGTTTTCTTCTGTCAATAAAGCCCCAACAAATTAGAAATCTAGCATAAGGGAGGTTATTACAGAGGACAAAAGACTCACCCTCATTTTTTCACTTAGCTATTTCATCAATTTAATGGTATTTATGCCACTTAAATAAGAAAAAGAGTGAGCTTGGGCCTTACAAATGTAATTGGAAAATAGTAACAAACTGATAATACCTGAAACCACAGAAAATGTAATACTCTAAAAATACCTGTAGAATTCAGGACACTAGCAAAGCAACTCTTGAGATACAGAAAATGACTATCACTATGTTGACCTTAAAAATATATTTAAAATGTCATGCATTGGTATGCTTTGTTTATGTAAGTGCTAATTTTTGAATCTGAAATTAGATTTCATTGATCATAGTGGATGCTGCAAGGCTCCTCTCAGATCAAAGGCATATTCCCTCAGTTGCTGGGAAGTTTGGCTGTAAATGGCTTAGTGCTAAATCCCTCAAACTGAGAACCATCTTAATGTCAAATCATTGTCCCAAGAGCAACCCCTTCAATGACTGTTATAATGCTGTTTTATTAATGGTGAAATACATGACAGAATAGTACCCTCCCTATTCTTGCATACTCCACCATTTCTTTCTGCCATGACTTAAAATCACACACTTTTATTCTTTACTGTAAACTCAGAGACTCTGTCATAGATTTTCATCATATCAGGAAGAACAATCTGTTAGTAATTAGCCTGTCCTCAATTATTTGCTTTTAAGATTATTGACTTTGGGACTCACTTTTTAGAGATCCTTACTGGGGCTTAATCTTTGGAGACCCTGTTGAATTCAACTACATTTGAGAAGAATCACCAGAAAAGCTTATTTTTTATCTATCATCTATTAATCTATCAACCTACCTATCTACCTGTAATCATTTTACATATCTGGGCATTGAATAATATTTTATTGGATTGCTTTTCCACTAAGCCTATTAATCAATACAATAATATATTCAGTTTTTCTTTTATATCTATATTATTTTCTAGACTTCAAGTGTTTATACTGAACAAATATCCAAAATCTTATTTATACCGTTAGAAATTATATATAAATGTTTACATCTGCAAATAAACATCAATATATAAATTTACATATCTCAGGATGAAACTAGTTTATTAAAGTTCTGAAAAATAAAGACCGCCAACCTATGCTGCTGCTGCTAAACAGTATAATTCTAACTTTATCTTTAAAATTTTTCTTCATAGCATAATAATATACAAACTGAAAAATGCATAAACATAATTATATAGTACCACAAACGTCTATAAAGAAAACACTTGTGTAACCTATAATGTGAGCCAAAAAAATAGAACAATGTCAGAGACTCAGAAGCACACATTGGTGTCCTTTCCTGTTATTGCACCCTTCCCTTTATCCTAGAAATAACAATTATCTTAGTTTTATAATTTTACCTCTACTCTTTTTCTTTTCTAACGGATAAAAAGAATAAACCCTCTCATTTTTCTATATACTAAAGGAAAAGGAAGTGATATATCTTGTGTTTTGGAACCAAATTGCTCTAGCATGAAGATATTCTTTTTTCTAGATGAATATTTTTCTAACTTAGGAACTGTTATGCTTGCTGTTGCTGTCTCCTTAAGTCCTTTCATTAAATTTGATAGTATAAGACTGCTACATTACTGTGAAAATTATGATCAATTTTGCTAATTTTGCTAATTACCAAAGTTGTATATGTATTTGTATTTGTATATGTATTTGTATTTGTATATGTATAATTACCAATTTTGCTAATTTTAGAGAAGGAAATGGCAACCCACTCCAGTGTTCTTGCCTGGAGAATCCCAGGGATGGGGGAGCCTGGTGGGCTGCCATCTATGAGGTCGCACAGAGTCGGATATGACTGAAGCGACTTAGCAGCAGCAGCAGCTTGCTAATTTATAAATTGCTTTTACTAGTTTGGTGTAATTATGAAAATAGTAAAACTCTTAGAAACTAAAATAGTTTTTAAAAATCATCCCATAGTATCTTTTACTTTCTATAAGATACAATAATAATATTTTATGGAAGTAATTGTAATATTCTGGTCTTGACTTAGTGCCGCAGAACCGGTAAATAACTGAGAAATATCTTCAATAGTGTTAAAAGATTGCAATTTGTAATGGTTTACATTTAATGATACTTTGTGTTGTAAAGGGAGTATATAGACAGCAATAGAGTTTTTACCACAGTTTATGAATTCAGTGAATTCACGTCACCTAAGGGGTCACTTTAGGCAAATGTAAAAGACAAACAGCAATACTTTTGCTAGAGTTGAAACAAATCATGAAGGCTATAGGAACTGATGTTGTGGGAGAAGATGGAAACTTTCCTTTCACTTTAAAAAAATGTTTCTTTATACCACTTTTATATATTTTATTTTATTTTATTTATTTTTATTTATTTATTTTTTAATTTAAAAATCTTTAATTCTTACATGCGTTCCCAAACATGAACCCCCCTCCCACCTCCCTCCCCATAACATCTCTCTGGGTCATCCCTATGCACCAGCCCCAAGCATGCTGTATCCTGCGTCAGACATAGACAGGCGATTTGATTCTTACATGATAGTATACATGTTAGAATGCCATATACACTTTTATATATTTTAGACTGCACAGTCAAAATAGATTCAGCTGTTTTTCTGGTGATAATTTTGTATCATTGGTTGTCCTTCCTTTCTTCCTTCCCTC
Source organism: Capra hircus (assembly GCF_001704415.2). NCBI lineage: Eukaryota > Metazoa > Chordata > Mammalia > Artiodactyla > Bovidae > Capra > Capra hircus. The sequence goes on along the minus strand of NC_030809.1, from coordinate 54,536,087 downwards.
TCCTCCCTTACTCTCTCCCTCCCTCCCTCTGTCTCTGTTGGCAAACATTTGGGTTGTTTCCACCTTTTCCAGAGTTTCAGCAAAACTTCCTTTTCCAGGCCTCATATGGTCAATTGTATGTCTCTACTTGGAATCTCTTGTCCAGAAGGGTTTATAGCCCCCTTATAGCATCTACAAGCAATCCCCATCAGTTTTCCAATCTGCATTTAGGTTTTGTGAGTTAGAGATGACTGAGTCCATCCTCCAGGTATCCTCCAGGCAAATTAGAACAGATGTACACAATAATTTACAAAATTATGCACTTTTAAAGACAAATAAATCCTCAATGATTTTCAGTTTTTGACTTTTATAAATTATTGTTCTCATTTTAAATATATTAAATATGTATAAACTAAAATATATTCCTTTGGTAGAACACTCATACAATTGCTATATTTGAGATATAAATAAAATAGAACAAAACAATAAAAATCACTATTGCCATTATTGGTATATTAAAAAGGATAGGATTGTTTTGCTCAAAATTCTGGGATTATTAAAAGAAAGAATTTGTATATTCATTGATTTATAGATTCACCTTAATTTCTATCAAAAGTCCAACTTATTTCTTATTTATTTATTTTGCAGAATTGACAAGCACATCCTAAAATTTATGTGGAAATGAAAAGGACCAGAATATTTAAAATAGGCTTAAAAAACAAATTTGGACCACTGAATATCTCCAATTTCAAAACTTACTACACAGCTACACTGATAAAGATAGTGCAGTGTGGCATAAGAATAGACATATTAATCAATGGAGTAGATTTTACATTCTAAAACTACACTCATATATTTATGTGAAATGTAGTTTTATAAGATTTTGTAAGTTTGCTGAGACAATTTGGTGAAACAGATTTTTCAACAAATGGTGTTAGGACATCTGGATATCCATGTGAAAAAGAATGAAACTACAACTCTTCTTTATTTCATCTATAAACTTTCTTTCAAAATGGAGTATACACACACATTTAAGAGCAAAACTGGATGTGGTCCCAAGATGGAGGAGGAATAGGACAGGGAGACCATTTTCTCCCCCACAAATTCATCAAAAGATTATTTGAATGCTGAGCAACTTCCACAAAACAGCTTCTGAACCTTGGGGGAGGACAACAGACACCCAGAAAGGCAGCTCATTCTCTTTGAAAGGAGATAGGACAAAATACAAAAGATCATTAGAGACTATGATCAGCAACTATATGACAATAAAATCGACAACTTGGAAGAAATGGATGAATTCTTAGAAGAGTATAACCTTCCAAACCTGAACTAGGAAGAAATAGAAAATCTTAACAGATCCATCACAAGCACAGAAATTGAAATTGTAATCAAACATCTTCCAAAAAGCAAAAGCCCAAGACTAGATGGCTTCACAGGTGAATTCTACCAAAAATTTAGAAAAGAGCTAACACCTAACCTACTCAAACTCTTCAGAAAATTGCAGAGGAAGGTAAACTCCCAAACTCATTCAATGAGGCCACCATCACCCTAATACCAAACCTGACAAAGATGCCACAAAAGAAGAAAACTACAGGCCAATATTAGTGATGAAAGTGAAAGTGAAGTCACTCAGTCATGGCTGACTCTTTGCAACCTCGTGGACTGTAGCCTACTAGGTTCCTCCCTCCATGGGATTCTCCAGGCAAAAATACTGGAGTGGGTTGCCATTTCCTCCAGGAGATCTTCCCGACCCAGGGATTGAACCTGGGTGTCTCGCATTGTAGCCAGATGCTTTAATCTCTGAGCCACCAGGAAAGCACTATCAGTGAAGAACATAGATGCAAAAATCCTCAACAAAATTCTAGCAAATAGAATCCAACAACATATTAAAAGGATTATACACCATGATCAAGTGGGCTTTATTCCAGGGATGCAAGGATTTGTCAATATTTGCAAATTAATCAATGTGACACATATTAACAAACTGAAAGATAAAAGCCTTATGATTATATCAATAGATGCAGAGAAAGTCTTTGACAAAATTCAACATCCATTTATGATTAAAAAAAAAAAAAAAAAACCTTCCAGAAGGCAGGCCTAGAAGGAACATACCTCAACATAATAAAAGTCATATATGATAAATCCACAGTAATTGTTCTCAATGGCAAAAAAAAAAAAAAAAAAAAAATTATAGCATTTCCCCTAAAGTCAGGAACAAAACAAGGGTGCCCACTCTCACCACTGCCATTCAACAAAGTTTTGGAAGGTTTAGCCATAGCAATCAGAGAAGAAAAAGAAATAAAATAATCTAGATTGGAAAAGAAGTAAAGCTCTCACTGTTTGCAGTTGAAATGATCCTCTACGTAGAAAACCCTAAAAACCACCATATAATTACCAGCCTTAATCAATAAATATAGTAAATTTGCAGAATATAAAATTAATATGCAGAAATCCCTTGCATTCCTTTTTTTTTTTTTCCCTTGCATTCCTATACAGTAACAGTGAGAAAGCAAAATGAGCATTAAGGAAACAATCCCATTCACCATTTGGGATGAAAATAATTAGGAATGATTTATTTATCCTAAAATAATTAGGAATAAACCTATCTAAAGAAACAAAAGACCTATATATAGGAAGCTATAAAACACTAGTGAAAGAAATCAAAGATGACCCAAATAGGTGAAGAAATACACCACATTCAAGGATTGGAAGTATCAAAATAGTGAAAATGCATACACTACTCAAAGCAACCTACAAATTCAATGTTATCCCTCTCAAGCTTCCAATGGTATTTTTCAAAGAATTAGAACAAATAATTTCACAATTTGTATGGAATTACAAAAAACCTCAAATAGCCAAAGTCATCTTGAAAAAGAAGAATGGAACTAGAGGAATCAATCTGCCTGACTTCAGACTATGCTACAGACTACACTTGAGACTAATCCTACAATCATCAAGACAGTATGGCACCTGCACAGAGACAGATATATAGATCAATGCAACAAAATAGAAAGCCCACAGATAAATCCATGCACCTATGGACACCTTATCTTTGACCAAGAAGGCAAGAATATACAATGGAGAAAAGACAATCTCTTTTACAAGTTGTGCTGGGAAAACTGGTGAGCCATCTGTTAAAAGAATGAAACTGGAATACTTTCTAACACCATGCACAAAAATAAACTCAAAATAGATTAAAGATAGAAATATAAAACCATAAACTATAAAATTTCTAGAGGAAAACATAGGCAAAACACTCTCTGACATAAATTACAGCAGGATCCTCTCTGACCCACCTCCCAGAGAAATGGAAATAAAAGCAAAAATAAACAAATGGGACCTAATTAAACTGAAAAGCTTTTGCACAACAAAGGAAACTATGAGCAAGGTGAAAAGACAGCCTTTAGGATGGGATAAAACAAATTTAACATAAATATATGGCAAAAGAAACTTTGCGTTATGATTTGATTAAGGATCTTGGGATAGGGAGATTATATAAGGTAGGTCAGATAATTTATAAGGCTTCTTTTAAAGAAGAAACAGGAGGTCAGAGAGGAGAAAATATGCTATCCTGCTGGCTTTGAAGATTGAGGAAGCGGCAACAGCCAAGGCATGTATGTAGTCTCTAGAAGCTAAAAAAGGCAAGAAAATGGATATGCCACAATAGCCTTTTGAAAGTACATATCCCTAGGGACCCATTTCAGACTTGTGACTTGCAAAACTAAAACTTAATAAATATTTACTGATCTGAATCATCAATAGGTGGGAATTTTATAACAGTAATAGGAAACTAATAAAATTCTCCTAAATAGAGGTCAGCATGTTTGCCAATATATTTACATTTAGTTTTAAAAATTCTGCTGTGTAGTTAGGAAAAAGAGTGGACTTGGTTTACAAAGTGAGTGAATATATGCTACAAATAACATGTATAAGCATTTTTATATACCTGTTTTACTCTGAAAGAATTAACCAGCAACATAAGAGATATTCACCTGGGAGTTTATTTAACTTGCCTATAAACAGGATTCTGGAATTATAATTCCCAGTATCTTGCAATAAGTATAAAAAGGATTTCAGTATAGTAAAGTTAGGCAGGAGAAATCCTGAGTTCTGTACTCATTTATCAGTAGGAAAACAAATAACATCCTTTATATGTCCATCTTAATTTTATTTAATGTCACAGTTATAACTATACCTATATATGTTCCTATGCAGACTCTTAGAATGTCAGTTTTTATTTTTACTTTTTTATTAGAAAACAATGCCACCCAGGCAAATTTATAGGGTAGAACATGGTTTGCAAAGTATAGCTTGTCAGCAATTATTTCTAAATGAAGCTGATAGAAGAATAAATGAATCATAAAGAATCTTAAATAAATTAATTGTGATTTAAATTGATATACATAGTTTACAATATAATGATGAAAATGTACTTTAAAAAAAAGGTATCTAGGATCAATGTGATTAAGTTTAGATAGAATCATAGCCATGCTCCTTTAGTTATAACATTTTTCAAAATTTTAATAGTGCTTATATATGTGTATATATATATATATATATATATATATATATATATATATATATGGAAAACCATTAGACAATTCAGGTATGACCTAAATCAAATCTCTTATGATTATACAGTGGAAGTGAGAAATAGATTTAAGGGACTAGATCTGATAGACAGAGTGCCTGAAGAACTATGGATGGAGGTTTGTGACACTGTACAGGAGACAGGGATCAAGACCATCTCCAAGGAAATGAAATGCAAAAAAGCAAAATGGCTGTCTGATGAGGCCTTACAAATAGCTGTGAAAAGAAGAGAAGTGAAAAGCAAAGGAGAAAAGGAAAGATATAGCCATCTGAATGCAGATTTCCAAAGAATAGCAAAGAGAGATAAGAAAGCCTTCCTCAGTGATCAGTGCAAAGAAATAGAGGAAAAACAATAGAATAGGAAAGAGATATTTTCAAGACAATTGGAGATACCAAGGGAATATTTCCTGCCAAGATGGGCCCAATAAAGGACAGAAATGGTATGGACCTAACAGACGTAGAAGATATTAAGAAGAGGTGGAAAGAATACACAAAACTGTGCAAAAAAGATCTTCATGACACAGATAATCTATATGGTTTTATCACTTATCTGGAGCCAGACATCCTGGAATATGAAGTCAAGTAGGCCTTAGGAAGCATCACTATGAACAAAGCTATGAGGTGATGGAATTCCAGTAGAGCAATTTCATATCCTAAAATAAGATGCTGTTAAAGTGCTGTACTCAATATGCCAGCAAATTTGGAAAACTCAGCAGTGGCCACAGGACTGGAAAAGTTCAGTTTTCCTTCCAGTCCCCAAGAAAGGCAATGTCAAAGAATGCTCAAATTACCGCACGATTGCATTCATCTCACATGCTAGTAAAATAATGCTCAAAAATCTCTAAGCCAGGCTTCAGCAAGATGTGAACCATGAACTTCCAGATATTTAAACTGGTTTTAGAAAAGGCAGAGGGACCAGAGATCAAATTGCCAACATTCTCTGGATTATTGAAAAAGCAAGAAAGTTCCAGAAAATCATCTACTTCTGCTTTATTGACTATGCCGAAACTTTTGACTGTGTGGATCACAACAAACTGAAAAATTCAGAAAGAGATGGGAATACCAGACCACCTGAGCTGCCTCTTGAGAAATCTGTATGCAGGTCAGGAAGCAACAGTTAGAACTGGACATGGAACAGCAGACTGGTTTCAAATCGAGAAAGGAGTACGTCAAGGCTGTATAATGTCACCCTGCTTATTTAACTTCCATGCAGAATACATCATGAGAAACGCTGCATTGGATGAGGCACAAGCTGGAATCAGGATTGCCAGCTAAAAAATCAATAACATCAGATATCCCGTTGACACCATCCTTATAGTAGAAACTGAAGAAGAACTAAAGAGCCTCTTGATGAACGTGAAAGAGGAGAATAAAAAAGTTGGCTTAAAGTTCAACATATAGAAAACAAAGATCATGGCATCCAGCACCATCACTTCATGGCAAATAGATGGGGAAACAGTGGCAGGCTTTATCTTTTTCGGCTCCAAAATCACTGTAGATAGCGAGTGCAGCCATGAAATTAAAAAAAATGCCTTCTCCTTGCAAGAAAAGTTATGGCCAACCTAGACAGCATATTAAAAAGCAGAGACATTCCTTGCCAACAAAGGTCCGTCTACTCAAGGCTGTGGTTTTCCAGTACTTTGCTCGAACCCCAGCAAATAAAATGTGTCACTGTTTCCACTGTTTCCCATCTATTTGCCATGAAGTGATGGGACCAGATGCCATGATCTTTGTTTTCAGAATGTTGAGTTTTAATCCAATTTTTCACTCTCCTCTTTCACTTTCATCAAGAGGTTCTTTAGTTCTTCACTTTCTGCCATAAGGGTGCTGTCATCTGCATATATGGGGTTACTGATATTTCTCCTGGGAATTGATTCCAGCTTGTGCTTCTTCCAGCCCAGCATTTAGCATGATAAACTCTGCGTATAAGTTAAATAAGCAGGGTGACAATATACAGGTTTGACGTAGTCCTTTTCCTATTTGGAACCAGTCTGTTGTTTCATGTCCAGTTCTAGCTGTTAATTCCTTACTTGCATATAGGTTTCTCAAGAGGCAGATCAGGTGGTCTGGTACTCCCATCTCTTTCAAAATTTTCCACAGTTTATTGTGATCCACACAGTCAAAGGCTTTGTCATAGTCAATAAAGCAGAAAGAGATGTTTTTCTGGAACACTCTTGCTTTCTTGATGATCCAGTGAATGTTGACAATTTGATCTGTGATTCCTCTGCCTTTTCTAAATCCATCTTGAACATCTGGAACTTCACAGTATTGTTGAAGCCTGGCTTGGAGAATTTTAAGCATTACTTTACTAGCATGTGAGATGAGTGCAGTGGTGTGGTAGTTTGAGCATTTTTTGGCATTGCCTTTCTTTGAGATTGGAATGAAAACTGACCTTTTCTAGTCTTGTGGCCACTGCTGAGTTTTCCCAATTTGCTGGCATATTGAGTACAGCTGTTTCACATCAAGTCTTTTAGGATTTGAAATAGCTCAACTGGAATTCCATCATCTCCTCTAGCTTTGTTCATAGTGATGCTTCCTAAAGCCCACTTGCCTTCACATTCCAGGATGTCTGGCTCTAGGTGGCTGATCACTCCATCATGATTTTCTTGGTCATGAAGATCTTTTCTGTACAGTCTTCTGTGTATCCTTGCCACCTCTTCTTAAAAATCTCCTGCTTCTGTTAGGTCCATACCATTTCTGTCATTTATTGAGCCCATCTTTGCATGAAATGTTCCCTTGGTATTCTCTAATTTTCTTGAAGAGATCTCTAGTCTTTCCCTTTCTGTTGTTTTCCTCAATTTCTTTGCACTGATCACTGAGGAAGACTTTTATTTCTCCTGCTATTATTTTCAAACTCTGCATTCAGATGGGTATATCTTCCCTTTTTTCCTTTGCCTTTCACTTCTTTCTTTTCTCAGCTATTTCTAAGGCCTCCCTAGAGAACCATTTTTCCTTTTGAATTTCTTTCTTTGGGATGCTCTTGATCACTGCTTCCTATACAATGTCATGAATCTCTGTCCATAGTTCTTCAGGCCCTCTGTCTATCACATGGAATCCCTTGAATCTAACTATGCAAAGACTAGTTTTTTTCCCAGACGATAGAGTGCTTCATTCCTAATCTCCACTCTCATCTCCTTTCAAGGGGTGTTGAAGGTCAGCTTTGCAGTGACTCTTTATTTAGTCCTTATAGGGATAGATGCCAAAGTGCTGTTTGCAGTTTGCAAGAAATTTATTTTTTTAAGCTTTTAAAATAAAATAGTAGATTTTAGTTTTACTATTCTGTGCTCTGTTTTTCTCAATTAACACTATTTTTCTAATATTTAAGCATCTATAATTTGCTTATTTTCTTTCTGTATGTCATTCCATTTATACTTTTTAAATTATGCATTGATTCTCTTGTCTGTAGGTAGTTTATTATTTCTAGATTTTGCTATTATAGAATAAAGCTTCTATAAATTTTATTTTACATGTAATTTGAAATACATGTACGAGAATTTTTCTAAGGGATGACTAAGACAAATTTTTAAGTCATAGGATCATCATTCAATTTATAAGATAATGCATTTTCCAAAGTAATTGTCTTTATTTAGGCTATCACAATCAGTGTATTGTAGACCACAGAGCTCCTCATCCTATCTACATTTGGCATAATCAGACTAATTTTTGCCAAGATAATGGGTATAAAGTGTAATCTCACTGTTTTTAATTTGCATTTATTGTGTTTGTAAATTTCTTACATTTAACCTTTCATGTCTCTGCTTTTGTTGAAATGGTTATTATTTTGCCCAGTTCTTCCTTTTGGGTTGCTTTTCCTTTTTCTTCTAATTAGTAAGAATTTTTTATGTTGTTGTTATTAATTTTTATATTATTGCCTAGGTCTTCTGCAGTTTGTGGCTTTCCACTTCATGTCTTTCAGTTCAGTTCAGTTCAGTTTCTCAGTCGTGTCCAACTTTCTGTGACCCCATGAATTTCAGCATGCCAGGCCTCTTTATCCATCACCAACTCCCGGAGTTCACTCAGACTCATGTCCATCAAGTCAGTGATGCCATCCAGCAGTCTCATCCTCTGTCATCCCCTTCTCCTCCTCCCCCCAATCCCTCCCAGCATCAAAGTCTTTTCCAATGAGTAAACTCTTCACTTGAGGTGGCCAATGTGCTGGAGTTTCAGCTTCAGCATCATTCCTTCCAAAGAAATCCCAGGGTTGATCTCCTTCAGAATGGACTGGTTGGATCTCCTTGCAGTCCAAGGGCCTCTCAAGAGTCTTCTCCAACTCCACAGTTCAAAATGTCAAGTCTCTGATGCTCAGCTTTCTTCACAGTCCAACTCTCACATCCATATATGACCACTGGAAAAACCATAGCCTTGACTAGACGGATCTTTGTTGGCAAAGTGATGTCTCTGTTTCTCAATATGCTATCTAGGTTGGTTATAACTTTTTTTCCAAGGAGTAAGCATCTTTTAATTTCATGGCTGCAGTCACCATGTGCAGTGATTTTGAAGCCCCCCCCCCACCAAAAAAAAAAAATCTGACACGGTTTCGACTGTTTCTCCATCTATTTGCCATGAAGTGATGGGACCAGATGCCATGATCTTCGTTTTCTGAATGTTGAGCTTTAAGTGAACTTTTTCACTCTCCTCTTTCACTTTCATCACTTTCACTTTCATCAAGAGGTTTTTTAGATCTTCTTCACTTTTTGCCATAAGGGTGATGTCATCTGCATATCTGAGGTATTGATATTTTTTCCAGCAATCTTGATTCCAGCTTGTGCTTCCTCCAGCCCAGCGTTTCTCATGATGTACTTTGGGTCGAAGTTAAATCAGCAGGGTGACAATATATAGACTTGAGGTACTCTTCCCAATTTGGAACCAATTTGTTGCTCCATGTCTAGTTCTAACTGTTGCTTCAGTTAGAAATCTGCACACAGATTTCTCAACAGGCAGGTCAGGTGGTCTGGTATTTCCATCACTTGAAGAATTTTCCACAGTTTGTTGTGGTCTACACAGTCAAAGGCTTGGCATAGTCAATAAAGCAGAAGTAGATGAATTTCTGGAGCTCTCTTGCTGTTTCAATGATCCAACGGATGTTGGCAATTTGATCACTGGTTCCTCTGCCATTTCTAAATCCAACTTGAACATCTGGAAGTTCACGGTTCATATTTGTTGAAGCCTGGCTTGGAGAACTTTGAGTATTACCAGTCCTCTGGCCTGGAAAATCCAATGGACGGAGGAGCCTGGTAGGCAGCAGTCCATGGGGTCACAAAGAGTTGGACACGACTAAAGTGACTTAACAGCAGCAGCAGCAGCATGTGAGATGAGTGCAGTTGTGAGGTAGTTTGAGAATTCTTTGGCGTTGCCTTTCTTTGGGATTGGAATGAAAACTGACCTTTTCCAGCCCCATGGCCACTGCTGAGTTTTCCAAATGTGCTGGCATATTGACTGCAGCACTTTCACAGCATCATCTTTTAAGATTTGAAATAGTTTAACTGGAATTCCATCACTTCCACTAGCTTTGTTAATAGTGATGCTTCCTAAGGCCCATTTGATTTCACATTTCAGGATGTCTGGCTCTAGGTGAGTGATCACACCGTTGTGATTATCTGGGTCATGAAGATATTTTTTGTGTAGTTTTTCTGTGTATTCTTTCCACCTCTTCCTAATGTCTTCTGCTTCTGTTAGGTCCCCACCATTTCTGTCCTTATTGAGCCCATCTTTGCATGAAATGTTCCCTTGGTATCTCTAATTGTCTTGAAGAGACCTCTAGTCTTTCCCATTCTATTGTTTTCCTCTATTGCATTGCATTGATCACTGAGAAAGGCGTTTTTATCACTCCTTGCTATTCTTTGGAACTCTGCATTCAGATGCTTCTCTTCTATTCACAGCTATTTGTAAGTCCTCTTCAGACAGCCATTTTGCCTTTTTGCATTTCTTTTTCTTGGAATGGTCTTGATCCCTGCCACCTGTACAATATCACGAACCTCCGTCCATAGTTCTTCAGGCACTCTGTCTATCAGATCTAATCCCTTGAATCTATTTGTCACTTCTACTGTATAATCATAAGGGATTTGGTTTAGGTCATACCTGAATGTTCTAGTGGCTTTCCCTGCTTTCTTCAATTTAAGTCTGAATTTGGCAATAAGGAGATCATGATCTGAGCCACAGTCAGCTCCCAGTCTCATTTTTGCAGATTGTATAGAGCTTCTCCATCTTTGGCTGTAAGAATATAACCAATTTGATTTTGGTATTAAACATCTGGTGATGTCCATGTATAGAGTCTTCTCTTGTGTTGTTGAAAGAGGGTGTTTACTATGACCAATGCATTCACTTGACAAAACTCTGTTAGCCTTGGCCCTGCTTCATTCTGTACTTCAAGGCCAAATTTTCCTCTTACTCCAGGTATAACTTGGTTTCCCACTTTTGCATTCCAATCCCGTGGAATCAAGAGACATTCTTCTATGTGTTAGTTCTAGAAATTCATATAGGTCTTCATGGAACGTTCAGCTTCAGCATTTTCAGTATTACTCAACAGGGCATAGACTTGGAATACTGTGATATTGAATGGTTTGCCTTGGAAATGAACAGATTATAGAGCTCTTATAATAAGAAAACAGTCTCTAATTTCATGTTTTTCTATTTTTTTCAGGCTTTTTCTCTTTTCTTAGATAACAGATATCCATCTGATATCCTCCTTTTTCTACTTAAAGACTCTTTTTTGTAATAAAATACACATAAATTTTTATATTTTAATAATTTTAAGTGTATAATCCTATGGCATTAACATTCCGATTGTTATGCTACCATCACCACCATCCATCTCCAAAATTTATCCTATGCGTCCAAATTGACTGCTGGACCCAGTAAACATTTGTTTAACATTCTCACTCTTTCATATCTCTGAAAAATCACCATTCTGTTTTCTTTTTAAACTTTTTTTTTATTTGTTTGTTTATTTTTGATTATACTGAGTCTTCAGTACTCTGCATGGGCTTTCTCAGGTTGTGGCGATTGGGGGCTCCTCTTCATTGCAGTGCATGGATTGTGGCTTCTCATATTGCTGAGCACAGGCTCTAGGCTCATGGCTTAATTAGTTGCATCACGTGGGCTCAGAACTTGTGGTTCACAGGCTTAGCACTTCCACGGCATATGGAATCTTCCTGGATCTTGGATCAAATCCCTGCTGCCTGCATTGGCAGGCAGGTTCTCATCCATTCTACCATTCTGTTTTTTTTTTTTTTTTTCTTTTTTTGTCTTTGAGCATTTGTCTACTGAAGGTACCACTTATAAGTAAAATTATGCTGTATTTGAACTTTTGTGATTTTTCTCACTTCACCCTGTGTACTCTCTTCAAGGATTTATCCATGTGTAGGTCAGGAAGCAACTATTAGAACTGGACATGGGAAAACAGACTGGTTCCAAACAGGAAAAAGAGGACGTCAAGGCTGTATATTGTCAACTTGCTTATTTAACTTCTATGCAGAGTACATCATGAGAAACCCTGGGCTGGAAGAAGCACAAGCTGGAATCAAGACTGCTGGAAGAAATATCAATAACCTCAAATATGCAGATGATACCACCTTTATGACAGAAAGTGAAGAGGAAGTAAAAAGCCTCTTGATGAAAGTGAAAGAGGAGAGTGGGAAAGTTGGCTTAAAGCTCAACATTCAGAAAACGAAGATCATGGCATCTTGTCCCATCACTTCATGGCAAATAGATGGGGAAACAGTGGAAAGAGTGTCAGACTTTATTTTTTGGGCTCCAAAATCACTGCAGATGGTGACTGCAGCCATGAAATTAAAAGACGCTTACTCCTTGGAAGGAGAATTATAACCAACCTATGTAGCAAATTAAAAAGCAGAGACATTACTTTGCCAACAAAGGTCTGTCTAGTCAAGGCTATGGTTTTTCCAGTGGTCATGTATGGATATGAGAGTTGGACTGTGAAGAAGGCTGAGTGCCGAAGAATTGATGCTTTTGAACTGTGGTGTTGGAGAAGACTCTTGAGAGGCCCTTGGACTGCAAGGAGATCCAACCAGTCCATTCTAAAGGAGATCAGTTCTGGGTGTTCTTTGGAAGGACTGATGCTAAAGCTGAAACTCCAATACTTTGGCCACCTCATGAGAAAATTTGACTCGTTGGAAAAGACTTTGATGCAGGGAGGGATTGGGGGCAGGAGGAGTAGGGGACAGCAGAGGATGACATGACTGAATGGCATCACTGACTCGTCGGACATGAGTTTGGGTGAACTCCAGGTGTTGATGATGGACAGGGAGGCCTGGCATGCTGCAATTCATGGGGTTGCAAAGAGTCAGACATGACTAAGTGACTGAACTGAACTGAGTGTGTGTTAAAAGTTCCTTCAAATTAAGGCTAAATAATATTATATTGTATGTGTATTATACATTTTTTAATCCATGCATCTATCAATGGATATTAGGCTTGCTTCAAGCTGTTGACTATTAGAAATAGTGTTGCTATGAACTTGGGCATAAACATATCTGTTTGAGTCCTTGCTTTCAATAATTTTGGGTATATATGCAGAAGTGGAATTTTCTGCAAAGAGGCATATCCAAAAGTATAATACTAATGTCAAAGAATTATTGTCTGTGTTTTCTTCAAGAAATTTTATGGTTTTAGATCTAACATTTAAATCTTTAATCAATTTTGACTTTACTTTTGTGCATATTGTGAGAGAGTTATCCAGTTTGATTATTTTACAGGAGCTGCCTAGGTTTTCCACCACCATTTATTGAAGAGACTGTCTTTTCCCTATTGTATATTCTTGTCTTCTTTGTCATAGACTAATTGCCCATCTAAGTGTAGGTTCACTTCTGGGCTCTCTATTCTGTTGCATTGATCATTGTGTCTATTTTTGTGCCTGTAGCGTACTGTTTTGATGCCTAGAGCTTTGTGGTATACTTTGAGTTCAGGCAGCATATCACTTCTAGATTTGTTTTTTCCTCAAGATTATTTTGGCTGTTCAGGGTCTTTGTGTTTCCATTTAATTTTAGAAGTACTTGTTCTAGTCCTGTAAAGAATGCCATTGGTATTTTCATAGGGATTGCACTGTCTGTAGTTTACCTTAGGGGGTATGATTATTTTAACGATAGTAATTCTTCCTGTCCATAAATGCAGCATATATTTCTATCTATTTGTATGGTATTCAGTTTCTTTCATCAGTGTCTTATGATTTTCTGAATATAGCTAGCTTACTTCCTTAGTTACATTTATTACTAGTTATTTTATTATTTTTTATGTGATAGTAAATATGATTTTAAAAATTTTCTTTTTCTGAAAGTTAGTATTAGTTGTGTTCTTTCTTTCTTTTTCTGTTTTTAGTGTATAGAAATGAAACATCTCTGTATATTAATCTTTCATCCTGCAACTTTAACAAATTCTTGATGAGATAGTTTTTTGGTGAGGTCTTTGGGATTTTCTAAGTATAATATTATGTCATCTGAATACAGTGATAGTTTTAAATTTTCCTTTCCAATTTGTATTTTTTAAAATATCCTTTTCTCCTATGATTGCTAGAGCTAGGACTTGCAATACTGTGTTGAATAAAAGTAGCAAGTGTGGGCATATTTTTCTTGTTACTGATTATAGAGGAAGCACTTTCATGTTTTTGTTAGTGTGTCTGATGTTAGCTATGGGCATGTCATATATGGCCTTTATTAGGTTGCTGCTGCTGCTGCTGCTAAGTCTCTTCAGTCGTGTCCGACTCTGTGCGACCCCATAGACGGCAGCTCACCGGGCTCCCCTGTCCCTGGGATTCTCCAGGCAAGAACACTGGAGTGGGTTGCCATTTCCTTCTCCAATGCATGAAAGTGAAAGGTGAAAGTGAAGTCGCTTAGTCGTGTCCGACTCTTAGCGACCCCATGGACTGCAACCTACCAGGGTCCTCAGCCCATGAGATTTGCTCGTTGTATTTCCTCTATACTCATTTAGTTTTAGTTTTTATTTTAAATTATAGTTGAATTTTGTCAAAAAAATTTTTTGTGCATCTATTGAGATGATTGTATGATTTTCAATCTTCAGTTTGTTAATGTGATGTATCAATTAATTTTCGGTTTTTGAATTATCCTTTTATCCTGGATAAATCCAAATTTATTACAGTGTATGATCCTTTTAGTATCCTGTCGAATTCAGTTTGCCAGTACTTCACTGAGAGGTTTTGCATCTCTGTTGACCAGAGATTTTGGCCTGTCATTTTCTTTTTGCGTTTGATACTTTTGTCTGATTTTTTCATCTGGGTGATCCTGGCCTCATGGATTGAATTTGGAGGTGGTCCCTCTTTAGAATATTTTAGAATATTTTTAGATGGATAGATGTTAACTTTTCTTAAAATGTTTGCTAAAATTCACTCAAGAAGCCATGTGCTCCTAGAGTTTTTTTTTTTTTTGGTCAGGAGTCTTTTTTGTTTGTTTTTGTGGTTTATTTTTGTTTTGTTTTTGTTTTTGTTTTCATGCTGCACTTCCTCCTTGTGGTTTCTGGTGCCCTACACATCTATATGTTATTCAGAGAAACTTCTCTAGTAAGGAAATATAGAAATGATCCCTGAAAGTATAGCCTTAGGAGTTTGTTTTCTAGCTGATTCAATTTTATTACTGGTAATAGATCTGTTAATATTTTCTATTTCTTTCTGTTTCACTCTTGAGACATTGCATATTTCTAGGAATTTACCCATTTCTTCTAGCTTGTGCTTTTCTTGGTATACAATTTTTTTTTAAGAATTTACCCATTTCTTCTAGCTTGTGCTTTTTTTGGTATATAATTTTTTTTACTAATAGTAGTCTTTTATGATTTTTCATATATCTGCAGTGACAACTGTAACTTCTCTTTCATTTCTGGTTATATTAACAAGGACCTTCTCTCTTTTATTATTCATGAGTGTGCATAAAGAGCACCAGTCTTTTTAAAAATCCCTTCAAAGAATCAGCAGTTGATCTCTTCTGTAATTTTATTTAGTCTTTATTTCATTTATTTCTGCATTGATCTTTATGATTTCTTTCCTTCTGCTTACTTTGGGTTTTGTTTATTATTATTTCTGTTCCTTTAGGTGTAAGACTAGGTGAGATTTTTCTTATTTCCTGAAGCAGGCTATAAACTTACCTCTTACCACTGCTTTTATTGTGTCCCATGGATTTTAGGTGATTTTGTTTTCATTTTTATTTGTCCCAAGTGATTTTTAAATTTATTTTTAAATTTCTTCAGTGATTTCATGGTTGCTTAGTTGCATATAGTTTAGCCTCCATCTGCTTGTGCTTTGGGCTTTTTTTTTTTTTCCATTTTAGTTGATTTCTAATCTTGTAACATGTGGTTAGAAGAGATTCTTCATATAATTCTTCATATGATTTTAGTTTCATATGGTTAAATTTATTTATAATTGTTTTTTGGCATAGCATGTGGCTTATCCTGGAGATTGTTCCATGGGCACTTGAAAAATATGTATTGGGTCACTATGTAATTATTATTTCTTAGTAGTAATGAAATGTTCATTTGGTTCTGAAATAATGTTTTTTCGACAGTAAACTTTATGCTTACATCACTTTTTGAAGTAAGATTCCACTTTTCTACTTTAAATTCTAGTAGACATTTTGTGTATATATACTCTAATGTTTAAAATAAATATAGTTAAAATTACTTCAGATTAAGAAAGATCCTGCCTTAAAATTGGGCAATGCAGAGGCTGTCCTAATCCTCCTTTAACAGATATATGCATAATCAAATGAACATTTATTAATCTCCATTTTCTTCTGTGGTCTTTTCATTATTTGCGAGACCTGAGTGTTTAAATATCTGAATGGCTAATTAAGACAATATCAGCTACTACACAATAAATTTAAGATTCCAAGAAGCAGAAATAACTTAATTATCCATATTTGGCTACCTGGATTGTGTCTGCTTTTTCCTTTCTTGATACTTGCTAGTAATCTTAGTCTGTTATTTCATTTTGGTATTGCCCATATTAAGAGTTCAGTAAGAGACATTGGCACATCTAATAGAAAGGATATATGTTTTAAAAAGTACTGTAGCTCTTTTTTGTAATTGATCATGGCATGCTACTGGCCTCTTTGGAGGTTCCATCATACACTTTCCTGAAATCAGTATGAAACTGTGGTTCCCAAAATCTCTCATGTCTTGGCACCTTTATTGTCTTAATATTTCTTTTCTTTTCTTTTTTTTTCTTTTTTTTTAAAGTTTTTTATTTTTTAAATTTTAAAATCTTTCATTCTTACATGCGTTCCAAAACATGAACCCCCCTCCCACCTCCCTCCCCACAACATCTCTCTGGGTCATCCCCATGCACCAGCCCCAAGCATGCTGCACCCTGTGTCAGACATAGACTGGTGATTCAATTCTTACATGATAGTATACATGTTAGAATGCCATTCTCCCAAATCATCCCACCCTCTCCCTCTCCCTCTGAGTCCAAAAGTCCATTATACACATCTGTGTCTTTTTTCCTGTCTTGCATACAGGGTCGTCATTGCCATCTTCCTAAATTCCATATATATGAGTTAGTATACTGTATTGGTGTTTTTCTTTCTGGCTTACTTCACTCTGTATAATTGGCTCCAGTTTCATCCATCTCATCAGAACTGATTTAATATTTCTTTTCCATTGACAAAAGTCATACAAACAAAACTAAAAGCCAGTAATTCTATTTGTTAAGTATGCATGTCAGCTGCTAAGTTGTGTCTGACTCTTTGTGACCCCATAGACTATAGCCTTCCAGACTCCGTCCAAGGAATTCTCCAGGCTAAAATACTGGAGTGGGTGGCTATTCCCTTCTCCAGGGGATCTTCCTGACCCAGGGACTGACCCCTGGTTTCCTGCATTGCAGGCAGATTCTTTACCATTTTTACTGTCTACTGCTACTGTTACTGCTAAGTCGCATCAGTCGTGTTCGACTCTGTGCGACCCCATAGACAGCAGCCCACCAGGCTTCCCTGTCCCTGGGATTCTCCAGGCAAGAACACTGGAGTGGGTTGCCATGTCCTTCTCCAACGCATGAAAGTGAAAAGTGAAAGTGAAGTCGCTTAGTCGTGTCCAACCCTCAGAGACCCCATGGACTGCAGCCTACCAGGCTCCTCCATCCATGGGATTTTCCAGGCAAGAGTACTGGAGTGGGGTGCCTTTTTACCATCTAAGCTACCTGTATTCAAATAAGTTAATGGTTGTCATTTGCATGATGTCCAATAGGTGTCACTCTGTTTTCTTCAAAATTTTAAGATATTCCACAGTGACCCCATTAGTTCACTGTGATGCCCCAGTGAACTTTGGCATTCAGTTTGGGAATTACAGTTTTAAAAGCCATTTACTGTATGACAATTCTTTTAGAACTATTTATTTGGACCCTTGAGAGCACTACCCACCCCTCCTCCATTAGGCAGCTCCTTCTTTGCTCTATGCCATAACCTGTGTCAGCAATTTCCTCTAGTTGGAATGAATAAAAGATTTGTTAATGTACATAATAGCTAAGAATTTGGTCATGATGATTTTAGTGATGGTTGCTTTTAACTACTTATGTTTAGTAGAAAAATAAGAATACTTCAAAAGGTTTGGTAGTTTTAAAGTAATTAGCAGAGAATAATAAAATAAATTGATAGGTCAACACAATTTTGTGTAGCTATAAGGAGTGCTTCAAATCTAGCTGCAGAACATGGCTTTTGCAATCTAGCCTTTATGTAACTTCCCTGCTGAAGGTTTAATTTATTTGGCCTCTTGAGAAGCACATTTGGCATTGTAATATGTTTTGCTTCCAGGGTCTGTCTCCAAGAATGATTTGAAGAAATTGCACATAAATTTATTTTCAAGGCAAGCTATTTTCCTTTTAAGGAACTATCTATATTCATCTCACATAGGTAGAGAGTAATACATTAAGCAAATGTATATACTCAGCAAGTTAGGACCTCATAGATCTTATACATATGGTCATTTCATATTTAATTTTATTAATCACTATCTCTATGAAACAAGAAATTTGAGGAACCTTAACTGGAGAATAAAATGTGTGGATTTATATCACTGAAACATTTAAATATCTTATCCAGTGTTAAATACATATATGATAAATCATTGGAAAATATTTTTAAAAATGAAATTTGTAAATATGCTAAATCTGCAGGTGTTTTTCTTCTTAATTTCTAACTCCCACCAAAAACATGCCTTGAGTTATTTGCAATTTTCATTTCTTGTTAAAATATACAGAATTAATTATTAATGAATTAATTCATAGAGCTCTATGATACAGTTGGACTGAGATACACTGGGATTCAATGTGACCTTATCAAGTGAGGTGAGTCATTCATTAATTCAGATAATAGAACTTATTATAATAGTCTTTTGCTTATGCTATTGTTGAATATAACCACTTTTATTCATATCTGTATATGCATATTGAGATAATATCATTTCAATAATTTTTGAACTGAATCTTCATCCTTGTAAGAGTATTTTTAGAAATTTTAGATAGTGCCTATTTTTAACTGTGTATTTGTGGGCTAACTTCATATATGCTTGACTAATTCATATGCATTTGAAACTTTAAATGTACTTAATTTATTTAAATATCCAGCACAATGTTTAGTATGTAGAGAACATTCTAACTTGCTAAGTTGTTTTCCTGTCTTAATTTTTAATAATTTTATGTTCACCACTTTTTGTGTAATTGTTCTCCCCACTTCTTTAATCTCTGCACTTTCTTTTCCATATAGCAACTAGAAGAAAATTTCTCAACATATAACTTGATCGTGTTACTCTGCCCCTCAAAATCTTTCTATACTTTCTGTCACAGAATGAAACAAACAAAAACTTATTCAAGAGATGACTAGGCTCTTGTCAATTTTCTCTTCCTTTCCTTTGAAAGGGCTTATCATCACTTGATAGTTTTTCTTATATTTATATGTATGTTCTTACATGATTATTTTTTCTGCTTTAGAATTCTTGTGACCATACAATTCAAGGTTCAAAATATATATACTTTAAGAATGATAAGAGGTATTAAAATAACTAGAAATGTATATTTTTTGAAATATTTGTTAATTGGCAAAAATCAATTTTGCCATATTGTTGAATCTAAAACTAACCTTATTTTCTAAACTATAATTCCTTCTAAAAATAAAAGTATCACATATATATATGAATATTAACAACAGAAACTTCTTTACGTTTGTTATTCAGAGATTAATAGAAGCATGCAGAGCAAGTTAATTTAGAACATATTTTAATACTTTAAATCAATTCTTGTAGTGTTATCAGATTCTGATATAATGTCAATGGATTTTTCCCACAGATGGAGATAGTCCAAAGCAAACTTTACAAAATTTCAGGCATAAATTTTGTTCTCCATTTACACTCATTTCATTTGTTTGATTTTTCATTTACTTTTATAGGGATTTTAATGTCTTCCTATCTGTAAACTATGTTTTCAATATTTTTCATTTGATAAATTTACAAACTTCCAAAGCTAAAATTTCTGAAACTTCATTCATATGTTTTGATTGAAGACATTCAATTAATTTTGAGAAGTGAATAAAAATTACAAGCCTTTAATAGAAATTCAGTATCAGTAAACTACACTAAAGTAAATTTAAAGTTGGTTCTTCAAGAATTTGTATGGTAAAAAAAAGCCAACTGTTAATGAACAGCAAGGAGAAAAGGCATATACTGTCATTTCAAACTTTTTTTTTCCTTTCTGAGAAGAGAAAGAAGTATTACGCTTGTCATAAAAATTATGTTTTATTGTGTTTACTGTGAGTAAAATATACAGAATAATATATAGAATAAAATATTTGTGTATTTTCACAACTACAGCTGTTTGAGGATGCAATTTTGAATTATGGTGTTTTACTTTAGGAACTTAGTAAAAATAGTTCTATTACCATGAGTGCTATACCAAAATGTGCTTTTGTACTATTAACACAGAAAGAAATAATGTTATGCTTAGGTTTTTACCTGTGTTTGCAATAACATTCACAGTGATGACAAATATTTTACTTTTTATGAAATACATTTCTAAGAGCTTCTTAAATTAACATGTGATACACATAAATAATGATGCATGTAAAACATGAAGTATAACCATTTAACTAGTTGATAATTTTTTTTTTTTGCTAAGAGAGTCAACATTAACAACATGATATTAAATTTTAGAAATAAACAAGAAAACTTGAAAGCAAAAATTAGTAAATTTAAGTTTGAAGAGCAATCACCTTTTTTTAAAATTTTTATTTTTATTTAATTTTGCTTTACAATACTATATTGGTTTGCCATACATTGACATGAATCCACCACGGGTGTACATAAGTTCCCAATCCTGAACCCCCCCTCCCACCTCCCACCCCATATCATCTCTCTGGATCATCCCTGTGCACCAGCCCCAAGCATCCTGTATCCTGTATCGAACCTAGACTGGGGATTCGTTTCTTACATGAAAGTATACATGTTTCAATGCCATTCACCCAAATCATCCCACCCTCTCCCTCTCCCTCTACAGATTCAATGCAATCCCTACCAAGATGCCAGCGGTATTTTTCACAGAGCTAGAACAAATAATTTCACTATTTGTATGGAAATACAAAAAACCTCGAATAGCCAAAGCAATCTTGAGAAAGAATAAAACTGGAGGAATCAACCTGTCTGACTTCACCTTTTTATATTAAAATTCATGCTGCACAGAAAAATAGACATTATACTTTCTTTAGTTTTGTGCATTCTAGAGTCCCTTGGACTGCAAGGAGATCCAACCAATCCATTCTGAAGGAGGTCAGCCCTGGAATTTCTTTGGAAGGAATGATGCTAAAGCTGAAACTCCAGTACTCTGGCCACCTCATGCGAAGAGTTGACTCATTGGAAAAGATTCTGATGCTGAGAGGGATTGGGGGCAGGAGGAGAAGGGGACGACCGAGGATGAGATGGCTGGATGGCATCACTGACTCGATGGACGTGAGTCTGAGTGAACTCTGGGAGTTGGTGATGGACAGGGAGGCCTGGCATGCTGTGATTCATGGGTTCGCAAAGAGTCGGACACGACTGAGCGACTGAACTGAACTGAACTGAATGTTCTTGTAGTTAGTAACAGAATTATGGCTTCCATATGTAACAGTAACCTGACCTCAATGCAGGAGATTCAGGTTCAGTCCCTGGGTTGGGAAGATCCTTTGGAGAAGGGAATGTCTACTCACGCCAGTATTCTTGCCTAGAGCATTCCATGGACAAAGGAGCCTGGTGGGCTCTAGCCCATGGGATTGTAAAGAGTTGGATATGACTGAGAAACTAACAGGTGGTGGTAAATATGAACAAATAAATTGTTATATGTTATCTTGATCAGTGTTCCCTAAAAAGCTGACCTGACACATAATTTATAAAGTGAAAACTTTATTGGTCATACAAATTTGGTAGATGCACAAGGGAGGTGGTGTGAGAGTGAGGCAGTGAAGGAAGCAAATCAAATATAATAAATTGCATTTTTGAGCAGGTTATGATTTCAGGGCAAGCAGTTTCTCTGTTTTATCAGACATCTTCAGGGAGGTTCATTCTCCAGCCCATTTGTCCTGGGTAGTGCAGGGAGAAAATTTATATTATCTATATAACATATTTCCCACCTTAACCCCAGTGAGTGTTAACCTACTTGAACGTATAGTGGTTGCTTAGGAACCTGAGTCTTATACTTCAACAACAACAAGAAATGCAGTGGGAGAAAAAGGTTAGGTTTGGTTAATCTAGGTTTTAGTGTAGGTTACAAGTAAGGCACTGATAGTGCATATCCAATGAGCCCCTCAGCTATTTGGAGGTGAATACAGAATGCTAACATTACCAAGCATGAGCAGTCACTCCACTAAGAAAACAAAGCCAGGGAGAAGAGACAGCCTAATGTAGTCTAAATGGGTACAGTTTATCCCTTGTGCAACTCAAATCTGCTTATACTCTGTTAAGATATTCAATGCTCATTTTTAATTCTTCCCTGAAAATAATGATGAAAGCCTAATCTCAAAATTTTATTGCTAGTTGCTATATCCTTAAACAAATAGACCAACCAATACACAAATTTAAAAAGTTATTATAAGAAACTCCACCTGTTCACCTTCAGCTATATTGTGGTTTCTTTCTGAAGAAGTTGACCCAGACATTGATCTTTTAAGTTTGTGCTTTCTAAATTGCTTTGGGCTTATGGGATTGTGTTTTACATAGTTGACATTTTCAGTTATCATTATCATTGGTTAAAAAAAAATGCCAAGAGATATTCCAATAAATCGCTGAGTTCCAGACATAACAAGGGAGGTAATGTAAGAGTCATCTTGATCTTATTGTATAATATCAGATATATCTACTAATGATTATCAAGATAGACTATACTCACCATTTTATTCCAGTTTCACCAGAATTAGAAGCTCAAAGTAGTCAAACTCTCTTTCTCCTCTTAGAAAGTAGAACTTCTAAGTTGATAACATCTAGGATGGGATGTTCTTTTCAGTTCAGTTCAGTCATTCAGTTGTGTCTGACTCTTTGCGACCCCACGAATCGCAGCACGCCAAGCCTCCCTGTCCAACACCAACTCCCGGAGTTCACTCAAATTCATGTCCATTGAGTCGGTGATGCCATCCAGCCGTCTCATCCTCTGTCGTCCCCTTCTCCTCCTGCCCCCAATCCCTCTCAGCATCAGAATCTTTTCCAATGAGTCAACTCTTCACATGAGGTGGCCAACGTACTGGAGTTTCAGCTTTAGCATCATTCCTTCCAAAAAAGTCCCAGGTTTGATCTCCTTCAGAATGGACTGGTTGGATCTCCTGGCAGTCCAAGGGACTCTTAAGAGTCTTCAGCAACATCACAGTTCAAAAGCGTCAATTCTTCAGCGTTCAGCCTTCTTCACAGTCCAATTTTCACATCCCATACATGACTACTGGAAAAACCATAGCCTTGACTGGATGGACCTTAGTCAGCAAAGTAATGTCTCTGCTTTTGAATATACTATCTAGGTTGGTCATAACTTTTCTTCCAAAGAGTAAGTGTCTTTTAATTTCATGGCTGCAGTCACCATCTGCAGTGATTTTGGAGCCCAGGAAAATAAAGTCTGACACTGTTTCCACTGTTTCCCCATCTATTTCCCATGAAGTGATGGGACCGGATGACATGATGTTCGTTTTCTGAATATTGAGCTTTGAGGCAACTTTTTCACTCTCCACTTTCAATTTCTTCAAGAGGCTCTTTAGTTCTTCTTCACTTTCTGCCATGAGGGTGGTGTCATCTGCATATCTGAGGTTATTGATATTTCTCCCGGCAATCTTGATACCCGCTTGTGTTTCTTCCAGTCCAGCGTTTCTCATGATGTACTCTGCATAGAAGTTAAATAAGCAGGGTGACAATATACAGCCTTGACGCACTCCTTTTCCTATTTGGAACCAGTCTGTTGTTCCATGTCCAGTTCTAACTGTTGCTTCCTGACCTGCATACATATTTGGTATCTCTAATTTTCTTGAAGAGATCTCTGGTATTTCACATTCTTTTGTTTTCCTCTATTTCTTTGTATTTTTCACTAAAGAAGGCTTTCTTATCTCTTCTTGCTATTCTTTGGAACTCTGCATTCAGATGCTTATATCTTTCCTTTTCTCCTTGGCTTTTCACTTCTCTTCTTTTCACAGCTATTTGTAAGGCTTCCCCAAACAGCCATTTTGCTTTTTTGCATTTCTTTTCTATGGGGATGGTCTTGATCCCTGTCTCCTGTACAATGTCACGAAATCGCATTCCATAGTTCATCAGGCACTCTATCTATCAGATCTAGGCCCTTAAGTCTATTTCTCACTTCCACTGTATAATCATAAGGGATTTGATTGAGGTCATACCTGAATGATCTAGTGGTTTTCCCTGTTTTCTTCAATTTCAGTCTGAATTTGGTAATAAGGAGTTCATGATCTGAGCCACAGCCAGGTCCTGGTCTTGTTTTTGTTGACTGTATAGAGCTTATCCATCTTTGGCTGCAGAGAATATAATCAATCTGATTTCGGTGCTGACCATCTGGTAATGTCCATGTGTAGAGTCTTCTCTTGCGTTGTTGGAAGAGGATGTTTGCTTTGACCAGTGCATTTTCTTGGCAAAACTCTATTAGCCTTTGCTCTGCTTCATTCCATACTCCGAGGCCAAATTTGCCTGTTACTGAAGGTGTTTCTTGACTTCCTGCTTTTGCATTCCAGTCCCCTATAATGAAAAGGACATCTTTTTTGGGTGTTAGTTTTAAAAGTTCTTGTAGGTCTTCATAAAATCATTCAACTTCAGCTTCTTCAGCGTTACTGGTTGGGGCATAGACTTGGATGACTGTGATATTGAATGCTTTGCCTTGGAAATGAACAGAGATCATTTTGTCATGTTTGACATTACATCCAAGTACTGCATTTCGGGCTCTTGTTGATCATGATGGCTCTACATTTCTTCTGAGGGATTCCTGTCTGCAGTAGTAGATATAATGGTCACCTGAGTTAAATTCACCCATTCTAGTCCATTTTAGTTCACTGATTCCTAGAATGTTGACGTTCACTCTTCCCATCTCTTGTTTGACCACTTCCAATTTGCCTTGATTCAGGGACCTGACATTCCAGGTTCCTATTCAATACTGCTTTTATAGCATTGGACCTTGCTTCTATCACCAGTCACATCCACAGCTGGGTATTGTTTTTGCTTTGGCTCCATCCCTTCATTCTTTCCAGAGTTATTTCTCCACTGACCTCCAGTAGCATATTGGGCACCCACTGACCGGTGGAGTACCTCTCAGTATCCTATCATTTTGCCTTTTCATGGTGTTCATGGGGTTCTCAAGGCAAGAATACTAAAGTGGTTTGCCATTCCCTTCTCCAGTGGACCACATTCTGTCAGCCCTCTCCACCATGAACCGCCTGTCTTGGGTTGCCCCATGGGCATGGCTTAGTTTCATTGAGTTAGACAAGGCTGTGGTCCTAGTGTGATTAGATTGACTAGATTTCTGTGAGTATGGCAAGCACAAATTTTAAAAGTGAGTAACTTTTAAAGTGAGAATAATAGTGAAAAGGCAATTCTACTTTTCCTTCTTGCTTCCCAGACCAAATAATCCATTGTTGATTCAGTACACATACTGCATACTGGGGGAATTACTTTGGATTTTGTATCTGAGCTGGCTCCTAAATGAAGCCTTCATCCCATCATTTAATAGAATGTACTTAGTAAGACCTGTTAATCTTATGGTCATTAATTCATCATCATGCCTCTTTTGTGATAAAGAGGGTACTTTGATCTGAGGCAATGACATTTTCTAAGTCCTTAGATGGTTGTGTTGAATGGTGCACTGTGGATATCCAGTGTGCAATATTTCTTTTTTCTGGACCTGAAAAGGGAAAATCACTGTTTTCTCCATGGTAGAAGGGGTCATATTTAATTGACATATTACCAACTGACTGGTTAAACTTTCCAAGAAATGGTGCTAGGTGGAAGATTCTGCAATAATCTTGGCATACAGCAGTAGTAGATCAGTCTCAGTGAGGACAAACCCATCTTGTTAGAACCATACATAGCCTTATTAACTTCCACTATGCCACTCAGGTCTTGGGCCCATTGTGTAAGTACTTGAATAATCCTGTCTACCTTGTTCAAGAGATCATCCATGGATTCTCTTTGATGGAAATTAACATTTTACGTATTTACTTTCTTAGTGCCCATTCCCTTGTGACCATCCACATACTTCTTCCCAGAACTTCTTAGCCCTGATTTATCACTCTTTCTTTCTCTCTCTCTCTCTTTTTTTTATATGAGACCCATGACCAATGGGCTAGATCACTAGCACAATTGAGGACTCAATATTTATCTTTACCTCTTGCTACCTTTCCTTCCATGAGAAGTGAATGATTTGGTTCATTTCTCACAACTTGGCCCATTGATAAGAATCAATAATGACTCTAGGACTAAAATTGAGTGGAGCTGAAATGTGGCAGAGGTCTATTTTCAGCTTGCATCAGGATGTTTTTGGGCTGTCTCATTTGTTAATTTTCTGGAGAAGGAAATGGCAACCCACTCCAGTATTCTTGTCTTGGAAGAATCCTAAGGATTCTTGAGGATTCTTGGAGGAGCCTGGTAGGCTGCAGTCAATGGAGGTTGAAAGAGTCAGATAAAACTTAGAGACTAAACCACCACCATTTGTTAACCAGGTCAACTTCTTTCCTCCTTTTGTGTTGCATCTGAGGAACTTACCCTAATACATTTCACCTTTTGATGTCATGTATTATTTGCTTATTTATCATTATTGATTTTTGTCTTTATAACATAATTTAATGAGGGCTTTTGCATTTTGTGTTTGTTATTTTTAACTGATGAGCATCACTTGCCTAAAAAGTAACCTGGTTTATAGTACATGTTTAAGTTCAGTTCAGTTCAGTCGCTCAGTTGTGTCCAAATCTTTGCAACCCCATGAATCGCAGCATGCCAGGCCCCCCTGTCCATCACCAACTCCCAGAGGTTACCCAAACTCATGTCCATTGAGACGGTGATGCCATCCAGCCAACTCATCCTCTGTTGTACCCTTCTCCTCCTGCCCCCAATCCCTCCCAGCATCAGGGTCTTTTCCAATGAGTCAACCCTTCACATGAGGCAGCCAAAGTATTGGAGTTTCAGCATTAGCATTAGTCCTTCCAATGAACACCCAGGACTGATCTCCTTTAGAATGGACGGGTTGGATCTGCTTGCAGTTCAAGGGACTCTCAAGAGTCCTCTCCAACACCACACTTCAAAATATCAATTCTTTGGCGCTCATCTTTCTTCACAGTCCAACTCTCACATCCATACATGACCACTGGAAAAACCAAAGCCTTGACTAGATGTACCTTTGTTGACAAAGTAATGTCTCTGCTTTTTAATATGCCATCTAGGTTGGTCACAACTTTCCTTCCAAGGAGTAAGGGTCTTTTAATTTCATGGCTGCAGTCACCATCTGCAGTGATTTTGGAGCCCCCAAAAATAAAGTCTGACACTGTTTCCACTGGTTCCTCATCTATTTCCCATGAAGTGATGGGGCCAGATTCCATGATCTTAGTTTTCTAAATGTTCAGCTTTAAGCCAACTTTTCCACTCTCCTCTTTCACTTTCATCAAGAGGCTTTTTAATTCCTCCTCACTTTCTGCCATAAGGGTGGTGTCATCTGCATATCTGAGGTTATTGATATTTCTTCCAGCAATCTTGATTCCAGCTTGTGCTTTTTCCAGCCCAGCATTTCTCATGATGTACTCTGCATATAAGTTAAATAAGTTTAATAACTGTTAAAAGAAACAGTTAAGGGAACAAAGGAACTCAGATTCATCACTTTGCTTCAATTTTCTTCATAGTGTTTATTATTCAATAACATGTAATTTTTCTCTATCTTCACCTCCTCCACTAAAATATAATGTACACAAAGTTTTGTTTACTTTATTCAACCAAAAAGTGCCTCATTAAATAAATTCTTGTTGAATTAATTAGCATTTGTGTTGGGCCCAGTCACTCACTCAGTGTGTCTAACTCTTTGTGACCCCATGGACTATAGTACTCCAGGCTCCTCTCCATGAGGATTCTGCAGGCAAGAATACTCGAGTGGGTTGCCATGCCATCCTCCAGGGGATCTTCCCAACCCATGGGTCGAATCCAGGTCTCCCGCATTGCAGGCAGATTTCTTATTTTCTGAGCCACCAGGGAAGTCCAATTAATCGTTAGACCATGCATTTTTTTATTCTTTAGCTATATCATCAGGCAATGCTTAGCACAGCACATGGAATATGTAATAGGCATTCAGTGAATTGTGATACAGAATGAATGCATCAATTCTAAGTAGCATTTGGACTGAAGATGGCTTTTCTCAGCACTATTTTTGTCTTCCAGCAAGTAGAATTGTATTCAACCTAGAATGATGATGTTGGCTCCTTAAATTTATTTCTCAAGAAACTGCAAAGGAAAATTTCAATCATTTATCAGCCTGAAAGACTGGAAAGGGTCATTTATTTGTACACAATTTTTATTTCTAATCTTATCAACTTATGCTTTGGGTTTTTCATAATTCTTGTTACTTTATGTCTTTGAAAAAATAAAATCTTATGAAATCATATAAAAGGGTAGGGGGTTCCTTTCTTTGCTTTACTGTACCTCACAGTAGAAAAGAATTAAGTTCTAAAACAGGAAAGTTTTTTTATGATAATTGTTATGTGCCTGTCTGGAAGAGAAAACTGGGCAAGAGGATGGCTATAGACAATTTTTCCTATCATTAGTTGAAGGAGGAATAAGATGTTAATTTTCATTTTTGACATATTGTATTGAGATTCTGAATCCATTCTTTGCAATTTCAGTTTGAAGGAATCTAATCACATTATATCATTTGAGGACAGCTCTATGAATATTTGTGACAAATGAATCTTTTATTTGCCTTGAGAATTTTTATTCAATTTGATGAAATGAAAAAATTTATGGATAATGTTTAATCACTACTATCATATAAGAACTAAATTGTCAGCAGGATGCCATGACACCCAGAGTTAGTCACTTCCAGTTGAGAGGGGAACTACACAGTTTGTAAGAGCTTAGGAAAATGACTTTATATTTTGGCTCATTTAATAGATTTGTTGTCTTTCATGTTCTGTATGGGATTCTATACTTGAAACTAGTGTAGTATTTTGAATATAATAAACTATTATGTACTTTATCCTTTCTTTTTTTAAAAATGAATGCAGAAACACATTGCCAAAATTTTTAAAAGGTTTTAACTATTGATTGACATGAATATAACTTTAATTATAAATTTTAATGAGATAGTGTGTTAAATCTATCAGCATGTGATTATTTGCAGAGGCTATATGCCCAGATTTTCCTGAGTACTGTTTTGTTATCAATAACAAGTATGTGGAGCTGTAACAGGGAGCTTATAAATAACAAATGGGATAAGTTTAGCTAGGTGTTGAGGAGTCCTTGTGGATTGGCTAATTTAATAATTTCCTAGGCTCTGGAGTATAAGGGCTGTCCTTAATTTTGTGATAACTGGGCCGAGGGTGACAAGGGCAGACATATAGTTGCCCCCAGTGTCAGAGCATAAAAGGAAAGTAGTTAATTAGCTGTTCAAGAAGGGGAACTGATTGGTACCTAGTCAAAACCACAAAACTAGGTCAAGACAACATGAAAAAGTACTATATTATACAGGAGTAGTAGTGTTAAAAACAGGTGACATTACAGCTAAAGTTCTTTATATCTAATTATGATCTAGGCTGAAATGTGTGTGTGTGAGTGAAATTAATATTACTGAGTAACTACGTAACAAACACATTTGATCTAAAAATGATGATTGCATCACACTGAGATGTACATTGAGATCTCTTTCTTGTTTTGAATAGATTTTATTTTGAAAATATATTATCATTGCCTTTTGTATATTCTATCAAATGGATAACAGACTTTAAATATGCATAATTATAGCCATGTTGAAATGATAACTGACTATAATAGTATGTTTTCAAGACTACATTTTTTGGCCATTTTAAAATTTTTTGCTTGTTTTCAGCTAGTCTATTCAGTTTTTCACCCCATGTACTATCATCCTTGCAATCAGATCTTTTTGATCTTATAATTTAATAAAGTTCTAAATTTTGGCAATTATTTGAACAAACATCTGTTTTATTAAGTTATGTTGAGCTACTTAACATAAATTTATTTATTGCAATATTCAAAATGACTTTGTTATCCCTTTCCATTAATAATCTTTACTTTATTGTTGTTGGTGTTCTGTCACTCATTTATGTCCAACTGTTTGCGACCCCATGGACTACAGCACGCCAGGCTTCCCTGTCCTTCACCATCCCTGGAGCTTGCTCAAACACATTTCCATTGAATCAGTGAAACCATCCAACCATCTTGTCCTCTGTCATCTCCTTTCCCTCCTGCCTTCAGTCTTTCCCTACATCAGGGTCTTTTCTTTTTTAAAAAATTAATTAAATGGTTTAAATTGAAAGCTATTTATTTACAAAATCATAGTAGTTTTTGCCATACATTGACATAAATGAGCCATGGGTATACATGTGTTCACCATCTGGAACACCCTCCCACCTCTCACCCCGTCCCATCCCTCAGAGTCATCACAGTGCACTGGTCCTAAGCGACCTGTCTCATGCATTGAACCTGGACTGGTGATCTATTTCACATATGATAATATACATGTTTCAATGCTATTCTCTCAAATCATCCCACCCTCGCCTTCTCCCACAGAGTCCAAAAGACTGTTCCTTAACATCTGTGTCTCTTTTGCTGTCTCACATATAGGATCATCGTTACCATCATTCTAAATTTCATACATATGCATTAATATACTGTATTGGTGTTTGTCTTTCTGACATACTTCACTCTGTATAATAGGCTCCAGTTTCATCTACCTCAACAGAACTGATTAAAATGCAATATTTTTAATAGCTGAAAATATTCCATTGTGTACATGTACCACAGCTTTCATATCCATTCTTCTGCCTATGGACTTCTAGGTTGCTTCCATGTCCTAGCTATTGTAAACAATGCTGAGATGAATATTGAAGCAGATGTGTCTCTTTCAACACTGATTTCCTTGGTGTGTATGCCCAGGAGTGGGATTGCTGAGTCATATGGCAGTTCTGTTTCCAGTTTTTTAAAGTATTTCCACACTGTTCTCCATAGTGGCTGTACTAGTTTGCATTCCCACCAACAGTGTAAGAGGGTCCCCTTTTTTCACATGCTCTCCAACATTTATTGTTTGCAGACTTTTTGATAGCAGTCATTCTTACCAGCTTGAGATGGTACCTTAATGTGGTTTTGATTTGCATTTCTCTGATAATAAGTGATACTGAGCATCTTTTCCTGTGTTTGTAAGCCATCTGTACGTCCTTCTCTGGAGAAATATCTGTTTAGTTCTTTGGCCATTTTTTGATTGGGTCATTTATTTTTCTGGAATTGAGTTGCATGTGCTGCTTGTACACTTTTGAGATTGATCCTTTGTCAGTTTCTTCATTTGCTATTATTTTTCCCCATTCTTCAGGCTGTCTTTACACCTTGCTTATAGTTTCCTTCATTGTGCAGAAGCTTTTAAGCTTAATTAGGTCCCACTTGTTAATTTTTGCTTTTAGTTCCATTACTCTGGGAGCTGGGTCATAGAGGATCTTATGATTTATTTCAGAGAGTGTTTTGCCTATGTTTTCCTCTAGGAGTTCTATAGTTTCTGGTGTTACATTTATATCTTTAATCCATTTGTTTTTATTTTTGTGTATGTTGTTAGAAAGTGTTCTAGTTTCATTCTTTTACAAGTGGCTCACCAGTTTTCCCAGCATGGCTTCTTAAAGAGCTTGTCTTTTCTCCATTGTATATTCTTGCCTGCTTTGTCAAAGATAAGGTGTCCATAGGTGTGTGGATTTATCTCTGGGCTTTCTATTTTGTTCCATTGATCTATATTTTTGTCTTTGTGCTAGTGCCATTCTGTCTTTATGATTGTAGCTTTGTAGTATAGTCTGAAGTCAGGCAGGTTGATTCCTCCAATTCCATTTTTCTTTCTTAAGATTGCTTTGGCTATTTGAGTTTTTTTTTTTTTCTTGTATTTCCATACAAATTGTGAAATTATTTGTTCTAGTTCCAAGAAAAATAGCATTGCTAGCATGATAGGGATTGCATTGACTCTGTAGATTGCTTTGGATATTATACTCATTTTCACTATATTGATTCTTCCAATCCATGAACGTAGTATATTTTTCTATCTATTTCTATCATCTTTGATTTCTTTCACTAGTGTTTTATAGTTTTCTACATATAGGTCTTTTGTTTCTTTAGGTAGATGTATTCCTACATATTTTATTCTTATCATTGCAATGGTGAAAGGAACTATTTCCTTAATGTCTCTTTCTGTTTTCTCATCATTAGTGTATAGGAATGCAAGGGATTTCAGTGTATTAATTTTGTATCCTGCTACTTTACTATATTCACTGACTAGCTCTGGTAATTTTCTGGTAGTGTTTTTAGGGTTTTCTATGTAGAGGATCATGTCATCTGCAAACTGTGAGAGTTTTACTTCTTCTTTTCCAGTCTGGATTCCTTTTATTTCTTATTCTTCTCTGATTGCTGTGGCTATAACTTCCAAAACTATGTTGAATAGCGGTCGTGAGAGTGGGCACCCTTGTCTTGCTCCTGTCTTTAGGGGAAGTGCTTTCAGTTTTTCACCATTGAGGATGTTTGCTTTGGCTTTATCATACATGGCTTTTATTACGTTGAGGTATGTTCTTTCTATGCATGCTTCCTGAAAGGTTTTCACCATAAATGGATATTGAATTTTATGAAAGCCTTTCTCTTGTGTATCAAGAGAATCATATGGCTTTTTTCTTTTAATTTGTTAATGTGGTGCATCACATTGATTTGTGAACACTGAAGAATCCTTGCATCTCTGAGATAAAGCCCACTTGGTCATGATGTATGATCTTTTTAATGCATTGTTGGATTTTGTTTGCTAGAATTTTGTTACGGATTTTTGCATCTATGTTCATCAGTGATATTAACCTGTAATTTTCTTTTTTTGTGGTATCTTTGTCTTTTTTTTGGTAATAGGTTGATGGTGGTTTCATAGAATGAGTTTGGAAGTTTACCTTCCTCTGCAATTTTCTGAAAGAGTTTGAGTAGGATAGGTGCTAACTCTTCTCTAAATTTTTGGTAGAATTCACCTGTGAAGCCATCTGGTCCTGGGATTCTGTTTGTTGGAAGTTTTTTTTTTTTTTTTTTTTGTTACAGTTTCGATTTCTGTGCTTGTGATTAGTCTGTTAAGATTTTCCATTTCTTCCTGGTTCAGTTTTGGAAGGTTATACTTTTCTAAGAATTTGTCCGTTTCTTCCAAATTGTCCATTTTATTGTCATATAGTTGCTGATCATAGTGTCTAGTGATCTTTTGTATTTCTATTTTGTCTGCTGTGATTTCTGCATTTTAATTTCTAATTTTATTGATTTGATTCTTCGTTTTTTTCTAGATGATTCTGGCTCACGGTTTGTCTATTTATCTTCACAAAGAACCAGCTTTTGGTTTTGTTGATTTTTGCTATAGTCTCCTTTGTTTCTTTTTCATTTATTTCTTGGAGAAGGAAATGGCAACCCACTCTAGTATTCTTGCCTGGAGAATCCCAGAGACAGAGGAGCCTGATGGGCTGCCTTCTATGGGGTCACACAGAGTCAGACACGACTGAAGCAACTTAGTAGCAGCAGCAGCATTTATTTCTGTGCTAGTTTTTATGATTTCCTTCCTTCTACTAACTTTGGGGTTCTTCATTTCTTCTTTTTCTAGTTCTTTAGGTGTAAAGTTAAGTTACTTATTTGATTTTTCTCTTGTTTTTGAGGTAAGCTTGTATTGCTATGAACCTTCCCCTTAGCCCTGCTTTTATTGAATCCTATAGGTTTTGGGGGTCATGTTTTCATTATTATTTGTTTCTATGCATTTTTATTTCAATTTTGATATCTTCTGTGATTTGTTGGTTATTCAAAAGCATGTTGTTTAGCCTCTATATGTTTATATTTTTAATAGTTTTTTTTTTCTTTTCCCCTGTGCTGCTGCTGCTGCTAAGTCACTTCTGTCATGTAGTTGACATCTAATCTTACCACATTGTGATCAGAAAAGATGCTTGAAATGAGTTCATTTTTTTTTCAATTTACTAAGGTTAGATTTATGGCCCAGAATGTGATCTGTCCTGGAGAATGTTCCATGTGCACTTGAGAAAAAGGTGAAATTAATTGTTTTGGGGTGAAATGTCCTATAGATATCAACTAGGTCTAGCTGGCCTATTGTATCATTTAATGTTTGTGATTCCTTGCTAATAATGTGTTTAGTTGATCTATCCATAGGTTTGAATGGGGTATTAAAGTCTCCCACCATTATTGTGTTACTGTTCATTTCCCCTTTCATACTTGTTAGCATTTGCCTTACATATTGAGGTGCTCCTATGTTGGGTGCATCTATATTTATAATTGTCATATCTTCTTGGATTGATCCTATGATTATGTAGTGTCCTTGTCTCCTTTTACTGCCTTTATTTCAGAGTCTATTTTATCTGATATCAGTATTGCTTCTCCTGCTTTTTTTGGTCTCCATTTGCCTGAAATATCTTTTTCTAGACACTGGTGTCTTTTCTAATGAGTCAATTCTTTGCATCAGGGAGCCAAAGTATTGTAGCTTCAGTTTTAGCATCGGTCTTTCTAATGAATATTCCAGACTGATTTCCTTTAGGATTGACCGGTTTGATCTTTTCCTGGCCAAGAGACTCTCAGGAGTCTCGAACACCACAGTTCAAAAGCATTACTAGCATTACTTGATTCAGTGCAGTTCAGTTTAATCACTCAGTCGTGTCTGACTCTTTGGGACCCCATGAGCCACAGCGTGCCAGGCCTCCCTATCCATCACCAACTCCCAGAATCTACCCAAACACATGTCCATTGAGTCAGTGATGCCATCCTGGCATCTCATCCTCTGTTGTCCCATTCTCCTCCTGACCTCAATCTTTCCTAGCATCAGGGCCATTTCAAATGAGTCAGCTCTTTGCATCAGGTGGCCAAAGTATTGGAGTTTCAGCTTCAGCATCAGTCCTTCCAATGAACATGCAGGATTGATCTCCTTTAGGATGGACTGGTTGTATCTCCTTGAAGTCCAAGGGACTCTCAAGAGTCTTCTCCAGCACCACTGTTCAAAAGCATCAATTCTTCAGCACTCAGTTTTCTTTATAGTCCAACTCTCACATCCACACATGACCACTGGAAAAACCATAGCTTTGACTAGACAGACCTTAGTCGACAAAGTAATGTCTCTGGTTTTTAATATGCTTTCTAAGTTAGTCATAACTTTCCTTCCAAGGAATAAGTGTCTTTTAATTTCATGGCTGGAATCACCATCTGCAGTGATTTTGGAGCCCCCCAAAATAAAGTCTGAGACTGTTTCCCCACCTATTTCCCATGAAGTGATGGGACCGGTTGCCATGTTCTTAGTTTTCTGAATGTTGAGCTTTAAGCCAACTTTTTCACTCTCCTCTTTCACTTTCTTCAAGAATCCCTTTAGTTCTTCTTCACTTTCTGCCATAAGGGTGGTGTCATCTGCACATCTGAAGTTATTGGTATTTCTCCCAACAATCTTGATTCCAGCTTGTTCTTCTTCCAACCCAGCATTTCTCATGATGTACTCAGCATATAAGTTAAATAAGCAGGGTGAAATATACAGCCTTGATATACTCCTTTCCCTATTTGGAACCAGTCTGTTGTTCCAAGTCCAGTTCTAACTGTGCTTTGTGACCTGCATATAGGTTTCTCAAGAGGCAGGTCAGGTGGTCTGGTATTCCCATCTCTTTCAGAATTTGCTTGATTATTTTTCTTTATTAAGGCTACATTATGATTCTAGGCATTTACTGGAGGCAATTTGAAGACTATTTTATTACATGTATCTATGTTTATTTGTTTCTTATTAAAAATCACATGAAAGTTGTACTTTCTTTATCATAGTCTATTTTACCATGTGCCAGGAGCCATATATCCCTTCAGTTCTACCAAAGACAAAGTGAAAGTGAAAATTCATTCGGTTGTGTCTGATTCTTTGCACCCTATGGACTGTAGCCTCCCAGGCTTCTCCATCCATGGGATTTTCCATGCACGAGTACCAGAGTGGGTTGCCGTTTCCTTCTCCAGAGGATCTTCCCAACCCAGGGATCAAACCCAGATCTCCTGCATTGCACACAGACGCTTTACCCTCTGAGTCGCCAGGGAAGCCCAAAGACAAAGTACTATAAGTCTATTGAAACATCAATATTACTCATAATTCTAGTAAGTTTCCCAATACATCCACCAATTTTCAATATCTTACATATTTTTCCATTTTTTAATAAAATATTGAGTATTTTTCAACCCAAATGAAGTACTTATGTATGCACTTTGAATAAAGAAAATAATGACATACTGGGGAGTCTAGTTACTCTTCACTATCTGAGACTATGGAAACTTGTGATATATGTATACAGTTGTAGAAATTAGGATGTGATGTTAACATTCCAATTAAAGGCAGAAACTCCATTAACAGAGGAGCCTGGTGAGTCCATGGGATTGCAAAGAGTTGAACATGACTGAACACTTTAACTTTTCACTTTGTTACCAGCTGATGCTCTTAAACCTCCTTTGGTGTCTTCCTCAATCACAGAAAATCAAGTTGCTCCAGGTCATGCACTTCCACGAGAAGCTCCATTTTGTAAATGAATGAGACAGGATACATATTTTGCCATTTTTGTTTTATATAAAACACTCCCATAGACAATGCACTCTAATTTTCCTGAGGTTTTGTTAAGACTGTATCTCAGTGTGACTTCTTTCTTAGACTGATACCTCTTTCTGATATCTCTCTTCAGATATGGGGATCCCTAATATGCCTCATGTGTCACAAACTCGGCTTCTGCTTCTGGAGAGCACAATCTATGACAAATATCAAGTAGGAAAATTCCAGAGACAATGATTATAGTCCTAAATTATATTTTACATCAAATATTAACAATCTTAGGAAACTCAAGTTGGTCATAAAAATTTCACCACAAATTAAATGTAGAGATCATGTAGAACCATTGGCTTTATCAAGTTAATTTGAAAGTCCAAGCCTACTTAAACCAGAGAATTTATCTGTGGTTCTTTATTCATAATATTAAATCATTCATTTCTTTAAAAACACATCATTCACTATAATATGCTAGCTGTCCTATTAAGTGTAGCCATACAGGGATATATACATGAATGTTTTCATGACGGCATTTAATTTTCTGCTGATGGTTGGAGTTGTGTTCCTTCCTTGTAATGTCCCTGAAGTCAAACTGTTGTATGGGTAATGGCAGTAATGGCGACCTCCTTCAAAAGGGCTTATGTCAACATTGTTATATGCAGTGACCCTGGCTATGGACACATGCCTCAACTAGAGACTCCTGGAAACTCACAGGCAAGTCTGTTTCAGTCTTCTGTGGGGTCACTCCTTTTTCCTGGGTCCTGGTGTGCACAAGGTTTTGTTTGTGCCCTCCAAGAGTTTGTTTCCCCAGTCCTGTGGAAGTTCTGTAATCAAATCCCCCTGCCCTACAAAGTCAAATTCCCTGGAGTTCTCAGTCCCTTTGGTGAATCTCCTGGTTGGGAAATTTGTTGTGGGCTCTAGAACTTTTGCAACAGTGTGGGAACTTCTTTGGTATAATTGTTCTCCAGTTTGTGGATCATCTGCTCAGTGACTCTGTGGGTTTGTTGTTAATAATGCCACAATTACCCTCATTTCACATGCTAGCAAAGTGATGCTCAAAATTCTCCAAGCTAAACTTCAACAGTATGTGAACCGAGAACTTTCAGACATCATGCTGTATTTAGAAAAGGCAGAGGAATCAGAAATCAAATTGTCAACATCTGTTGGACCATCAAAAAAGCAAGAGAGTTTCAGAAAAAAATGCTTCTGCTTCATTGACTACACCAAAGCCTTTGATTCTGTGGATCACAACAAACTGTGGAAAATTCTTCAAGAGATGGATTACCAAACCACCTTACCTGTGTCCTGAGAAATCTGTATTCAGGCCAAGAAGAAACAATTAGAACTGGACATGGTTCCAAATTGGGAAAGGAGTATTTCAAGGCAGTATAATGTCACCCTAGTTATTTAACTTATATACAGAGCACATCATGCAAAATGCCGGGTTGGATGAATCATAAACTAGAATCAAGATTGCTAGTTAGAAATATCAATAACCTCAGATATGTAGATGACACCACCTTTGTGGCAAAAAGCAAAGAGAAACTAAAGAATCTGTTGGTGAAAGTGAAAGAGGAGAGTTGAAAAAGCTTGCTTAAAGATCAATATTAAAAAAACTAAGATCATGGCATCTGGTCCAAACACTTCATGGCAAATAAATGGGGAAACAATGGAAACAGTGAGATACTTTATTTTATTGGGCTACAAAATCACTGCAGATGGTGCCTGCAGCCATGAAATTAAAGTCATTTTCTCCTTGGAAGAAAAAACATGACAAACCTAGACAGCATCTTAGAAAGCAAAGACAATACTTTGCCAAAAAGGTCCATATAATCAAAACTATGGTTTTTCTGGTAGTCATGTATAGATGTGAGAGTAGGATCATAAAAAAGACTGAGCACCAAAGAATTGATGCTTTTGAACTGTGGTGTTGGAGAAGACTCGTGAGAGTCCCTTGAAACTCAGAGAAATCGAACCAGTCAATCCTAAAGGAAATCAATCCTGAATATTCATTGGGAGGACTGATACTGAAGCTCCAATACTTTGGACACCTGATGAGAAGAGCTGACTCATTAGAAAAGTCCCTGATGGTGGGAAAGATTGAAGGCAGGGGGAGAAGGGGACTATAGAGGATGAGTTGGTTGGATGGCATCACCGATTCAATGGACATAAGTTTGAGCAAGCTTCAGGAGAGGGTGAAGGACAAGAATGGCTGGCATGCTGCAGTCCATGGGGTCATGAAGGGTTGAACATGAATGAGTGACTAAACAAGGCATTTAATGGTAAGAGAGATTTTCAAACTAATTTACCAATGTAAATTAGTTTTTTAATGGTTAATGTAACAAATTACCACAAACAGTGGCTTAAAATAGCAATATATATATATATATATGTAGGTATATATATATGTGTGTGTGTGTGTGTGTTTGTGTGTGTGTGTATATATATATATATATATATATATATATATATATATATATATATATATATACATATATAGTCTTTCAGTTCTGGATGTAAAAACTTGAAAATCAGTGACAATGGTCTAAAATTAAGGATTTTGCAAGAGATATTTTGTTTTTTTTTTCCTGAGATCACGAAGGGAAGAATCTATCTCCTTGCCTTTTCCTTTATCTTTGGTTTATGTCCCTTTCCTCACTTTCCTTTAATGTCCTCTTTTTCTTATCCCATCTCCTACTATTTTGATACTCTTAGTTTTTGCTCAGCAGATCTCTTGTGGTTGTGTTGGGCCTATCTTGGTAATTCAGGATAATCTCCTCATCTCACATTCCTTAATTTAATCATATTGTCAATGTCCTTTTGTCAGATAAGGTAAAATTGTAGGCTTTGGGTATTAAGGCACTGACATCTTGAGGTCATTAGTCGACTAACACAGAATGCAACTATGTAGGTAAAGGTATCAGTAGGTACTAAATTAGGATATTATATTTTTATAGAGAGTATCCCAAGGTATTGAGGAGGCTGCTAGATTACAGGTCAATAAAAGACATCAGGAAAACATAACTTTAAGTAGAGTTTTGAAAGATGACTAAAAGTTGGCTGGAAAAGGATGGAGCAATGGTGATTTGACACTTTAGATGACAGAGTAGCTCAAGCCAAGACATGGAAGCTACAAGACGTATAGGTTTTATGGAGTTCCAGATACTTAAAATTTTTGGACACAAAACACACATTTATCTTACATTTTAATATTTCTAAAAATGGCATCATTCTTATAATTAATGAACATATTAAATACAGTCATTCATTTATTTTTCTTAATATCCTATTATTGAGATGTTTCAAATCCTGAAAGATAATGCTGTGAAAGTGCTGCACTCAATATGCCAGCAAATTTGGAAAATGAAGCAGTGGCCACAGGACTGGAAAAAGTCAGTTTTCATTCCAATCCCAAAGAAAGGCAATGCCAAAGAACACTCAAAATACCACACAATTGCACTCATCTCACAAGCTAGTAAAGGAATGCTCAAAATTCTCCAACACAGGTTTCAGTAATATGTGAACCATGAATTTCCAGATGTTCAAGCTGGTTTTAGGAAAGGCAGAGGAACCAGAGATCAAATTGCCAACATCTGCTGGATCATGGAAAAAGCAAGAGTATTCCAGAAAAACATCTATTTCTGCTTTACTGACTATATCGAAGCCTTTGACTGTGTGGATCACAATAAACTGTGGAAAATTCTGACAGAGATGGGAATATCAGACCGCCTGACCTGCCTCTCGAGAAACCTACATGCAGGTCAGGAAGCAACAGTGAGAATTGGACATGGAACAACATGGTTGCAAATAGGAAAAGGAGCATGTCAAGGCTGTATATTTTCACCCTGCTTATTTAACTTCTATGCAGAGAGTACATCATGAGAAACACTGGGCTGGAAGAAGCACAAGCTGAAATCAAGATTGCTGGGAGAAATATCAATAACCTCAGATATGCAGATGACACCACGCTTAGGCAGGAAGTGAAGAGGTACTAAAAAGCCTCTTGATGAAAGTGAAAGAGGTGAGTGAAAAAGTTGGCTTAAAGCTCAACATTCAGAAAACGAAGATCATGGCATCTGGTCCCATCACTTCATGGGAAATAGATGGGGAAACAGTGGAAACAGTGTGAGACTTTATTTTTGGGGGCTCCAAAATCACTGCAGATGGTGACTGCAGCCATGAAATTAAAAGACACATACACCATGACCAAGTGGGCTTTATCCCAGGGATGCAAGGATTCTTCAATATCCGCAAATCAATCAATGTAATTCACCACATTAACAAATTGAAAAATAAAAACCATATGATTATCTCAATAGATGCAGAGAAGGCCTTTGACAAAATTCAACATCCATTTATGATAAAAACTCTCCAGAAAGCAGGAATAGAAGGAACATGCCTCAACATAATAAAAGCTATATATGACAAACCCACAGCAAACATTATCCTCAATGGTGAAAAATTGAAAGCATTTCCCCTAAAGTCAAGAACAAGACAAGGGTGCCCACTTTCACCGCTACTATTCAACATAGTTCTGGAAGTTTTGGCCACAGCAATCAGAGCAGAAAAAGAAATAAAAGAAATCCAAATTGGAAAAGAAGAAGTAAAACTCTCACTGTTTGCAGATGACATGATCCTCTACATAGAAAATCCTAAAGACTCTACCAGAAAATTACTAGAGCTCATCAATGAATATAGTAAAGTTGCAGGATATAAAATCAACACACAGAAATCCCTTGCATTCCTATACACGAATAATGAGAAAGTAGAAAAAGAAATTAAGGAAACAATTCCATTCACCATTGCAACGAAAAGAATAAAATACTTAGGAATATATCTACCTAAAGAAACTAAAGACCTATATATAGAAAACTATAAAACACTGATGAAAGAAATCAAAGAGGACACTAATTGATGGAGAAATATACCATGTTCATGGATTGGAAGAATCAATATAGTGAAAATGAGTATACTACCCAAAGCAATCTACAAATTCAATGCAATCCCTATCAAGCTACCAGCCATATTTTTCACAGAACTAGAACAAATAATTTCAAGATTTGTATGGAAATACAAAAAACCTCGAATAGCCAAAGCAATCTTGAGAAAGAAGAATGGAACTGGAGGAATCAACTTGCCTGACTTCAGGCTCTACTACAAAGCCACAGTCATCAAGACAGTATGGTACTGGCACAAAGACAGACATATAGATCAATGGAACAAAATAGAAAGCCCAGAGATAAATCCACACACATATGGACACCTTATCTTTGACAAAGGAGGCAAGAATATACAATGGAGTAAAGACAATCTCTTTAACAAGTGGTGCTGGGAAAAACTGGTCAACCACTTGTAAAAGAATGAAACTAGATCACTTTCTAACACCGCACACAAAAATAAACTCAAAATGGATTAAAGATCTAAATGTAAGACCAGAAACTATAAAACTCCTAGAGGAGAACATAGGCAAAACACTCTCATACATAAATCACAGCAGGATCCTCTATGATCCACCTCCCAGAATTCTGGAAATAAAAGCAAAAATAAACAAATGGGATCTAATTAAAATTAAAAGCTTCTGCACAACAAAGGAAAATATAAGCAAGGTGAAAAGACAGCCTTCTGAATGGGAGAAAATCATAGCAAATGAAACAACTGACAAACAACTAATCTTAAAAATATACCAGCAACTTATGCAGCTTAATTCCAGA
This sequence comes from Capra hircus, assembly GCF_001704415.2. NCBI lineage: Eukaryota > Metazoa > Chordata > Mammalia > Artiodactyla > Bovidae > Capra > Capra hircus. The sequence goes on along the minus strand of NC_030809.1, from coordinate 54,493,562 downwards.
AAAATAAACGACCCAATCAAAAAACGGGCCAAAGAACTCAATAGGCATTTCTCCAAAGAAGACATGCGGATGGCTAACAAACACATGAAAAGATGCTCAATATCACTCATTATTAGAGAAATGCAAATCAAAACCACAATGAGGTACCACTTCACACCAGTCAGAATGGCTGTGATCCAAAAATCTGCAAGCAATAAATGCTGGAGAGGGTGTGGAGAAAAGGGAACCCTCCTACACTGTTGGTGGGAATGCAAACTAGTATAGTCACTATGGAGAACAGTGTGGAGATTCCTTAAAAAATTGCAAATAGAACTACCTTATGACCCAGCAATCCCACTGCTGGGCATACACACCGAAGAAACCAGAATTGAAAGAGACACTTGTACCCCAATGTTCATCGCAGCACTGTTTATAATAGCCAGGGCATGAAAACAACCTAGACGTCCATCAGCAGATGAATGGATAAGAAAGCAGTGGTACATATACACAATGGAGTATTACTCAGCCGTTAAAAAGAATTCATTTGAATCAGTTCTGATGAGATGGATGAAACTAGAGCCGATTATACAGAGTGAAGTAAGCCAGAAAGAAAAACACCAATACAGTATACTAACACATATATATGGAATTTAGGAAGATGGCAATGACGACCCTGTATGCAAGACAGGAAAAAAGACACAGATGTGTATAACGGACTTTTGGACTCAGAGGGAGAGGGAGAGGGTGGGATGATTTGGGAGAATGGCATTCTAACATATATACTATCATGTAAGAATTGAATCGCCAGTCTATGTCTGACGCAGGATACAACATGCTTGGGGCTGGTGCATGGGGATGACCCAGAGAGATGTTATGGGGAGGGAGGTGGGAGGGGGGTTCATGTTTGGGAATGCATGTAAGAATTAAAGATTTTAAAATTAAAAAATGTAAAAAACAGAAAAAAATAAAATTAAATTAAAAAAAATAATTGGAGGCTAATTACTTTACAATATTGTATTGGTTTTGCCATACATTGACATAAATCCACTAACAATATAAAGTACAGATTTTAAATGTGCATTCAAAAAGTTTGAAAAATGAATAAATCTGTGTAACCACCAACCCCCCCCCCCCAAAAAAAAAAAAAAAAAAAAAAGACACTTACTCCTTGGAAGGAAAACTGTGACCAAACTAGATAGCATATTCAAAAGCAGAGACATTACTTTGCCAACAAAGGTCCGTCTAGTCAAGGCTTTGCTTTTACAGTGGTCATGTATGAATTTCAGAGTTGAACTGTGAAGAAGGCTGAGCACCAAAGAATTGATGCTTTAGAAGTGTGGTGAAGAAGTTGGAGAAGACTATTGAGAGTCCTTTGGACTGCAAGCAGATCCAACCAGTCCATCCTAAAAAGAGATCAGTCCTGGGTATTCATTGGAAGGACTGATGCTGAAGCTGAAACTCCAATACTTTGGCCACCTCATGTGAAGGGTTAACTCATTGGAAAAGACCCTGATGCTGGGATTTGGGGCAGGAGGAGAAGGGGATGACAGAGGATGAGATGGCTGGATGGCATCACTGACTCGAAGGACATGAGTTTGGGTAAAGTCTGGGAGTTAGTGATGGACAGGGAGGCCTGGTGTGCTGTGATTCATGCAGTCGCAAAGAGGGGACACAACTGAGTGACTGAACTGAACTGAACTGATATCAGACTTTCAAAAATACATATGCAATATGATTTTATAAATTTGGTTTATAAGATGCTAAGAAGATAGTGAGAGGTGAGCCTGAAGGACAACGCATGTGACAATCACTGCAGGCTGTAACAACTATGAAAACAAGTTTGTAAGCCATAATGAAAGTCACAGGAAATATTTGAAACCCTATAAGAAGATATTTCACATTGTCTGATTTTAGTTTTAGAAAGATCATGTTGATTGTGTAGGAGAGGATGCAGTGGAAACAGGAGTTTTCCGTAATTGAATTTGCAAGTGTTGAAGGCCTGAATGATTGAAGTAGTGGCAACTGATTGATAATATGATGTAGAAATTGCCAATTTTGGTAAATGATTGATTTTATACAGTGAAAGATAAGAGAGGGGACAGTTTGTAGGATAACTACCTGATTTGGCAATTAGAAGAATTTTTGAATTTTTTCCTGAGTGAGGAAATGAGCAGTCTTTTTATTGGGCATGAATGAGATGGAGGATCAATGAAGATTGATTGTATTCATCATATTTAGTTTTTCAGTTGTATATGAAATATATAAACATAAATATCCATCAGCATTTGTCTATAAGAATCTGAAGCCCAGAAATGTGTTTTTATTTATTTTCTTCTTTTTTTAAAAATGAATTAACTTATTTTAATGGGAGATAATTACAGTATTGTGATGGATTTTAGGAATGGGTTTTTAGATGGATACACTAATTCAGTATTTATCCAGTAATAATTGAAATCTTAAGCAAAGATGAGACAGTATGGAAGAAGGCCATGAACCTTTCAGTTTGTTTATTTTGATTGCTTTTAGTTCATCTTTCTTTCTTGTTTTGGATTGCTCTTCAATTTGTGTGTTATTATGTGATATCCTACTTTTCATCATGGTAGTGAAAGTAAAACTAACTTTGATTTTTCTGCCCCTGATGACCAAAGATTTGGGCATGTGATGTGGGTTCGGGCAGATAGTGGCTCTCACAAAAAACTTTGAATATGGAATTGAAGGCATGAATGGTTAGGGATTTTTTTATGGCAAATGAAAGTGTTTTCCCTAATTTGGCACCAAGGCCCAGTACAAGACTTCCACAGTGTTAAATTAAGGTCAAAGTCCTAACCTACCATTTCTATTAAGCATAGTTAGTGATGTTTCCTGATTAGTTTATGCTTTTTTACCTGTTTTCAAAGCCTGGTCTTTTGGTTCGCCATCAGTTCTTGAGTTCCTAACATTATTCCATAAAATCCTTTGCTTAGCTAGAGTTGACTGTCTTTATCGTTATGGTTGATGCAGAAGATATATACATTGAGAAAAGAAATGGGAGGAGAAATAGGAACATTTGATGGTTACTATCAGTCTGAACTTTTATGGTTCATGGTAAGAATTCTTCATTTTTAATGTAAAAGTTTTGTATTGCTATACTCCCTTTAAACAATACAGCCCCAGAATTCAAGGAAAAAAACACTGATAGTTTTGATTTCAAGCTGATTTTATGAAAAAAATGTGACTCACAATACTGATTCTGTTGTTTAGGAATGAATTAATCTCTTTATAAATTTGCTTTCATTACCCATGCATTAATTGACAGAAGTGTGTGTTTGACTCACCTTAATTAAAGAAAAATAAGTCTACATGACTTTGTGTGTGTGTATAAATATACAAATGTTAAACATATTAATATTTTTTCCAATTCTGAAAGATCTTTCCACCCTATACATATGGATTAAAATGATTTTGATTTTTGTTTTCACTCAGAAAAGAATTAATAGTGCCATAAAATGGTGTCCTGATGGAATAAATAGAGCTTATACATCTGTTGCTACCTAGAATACATTTAAAATAGAAAATAATCTAGCTCATATATCATTAAATCTTTTCTTTCAATACTACAGTGGCTGCATTTCAATATTACAAAAGCCAAACCATAATTTTCACATTAAAAAATGAAAACAAAATGCTTTTCTTGAGTAAATGTGAAGAATCTGAAATCTTATTTCATTTATATATAAGGGTGAAATTATAGTACGGATTTTAAGTGTAGTGGATTTTGTTGATATTTTGCCTAAAAATAAACTTTCAGGTTATTTCCTAAAAGTATATTATTATCCAGTTATTCATTTTTCCACCTACCATTCTAAAGTTTTACATTGTTTCTTGCATGTAGCAGCCACTGTGTTAAGTATAGAAGGATGAGTAATAAACAGGTTTTCTCTATTAATGGCTCACAGTTTGGGAGACGATAGAAATGAGCTTAATTATAAAAGTAAAAAAAAATAATATACAGTCAGAATTAAGAAATTCTGAGCAGGAAATTTTAAGAGTTTAAATGATAAAATGAATTTTATTAGGTAATAGTGTTCTATGAAGTTAAGAATTTTGTCCGTTGAAGAAAGGAGCAGGTTATGAATTTCTCAATATTTTCCTACTTTTAAGTTCAAAATAATTTCCTTTTATTTGAATTAAAATATATTAGCACAAAGGAAGCTTAACATGAGGGGAAACTTTTAAGAATTATAAATATTATTCAGTCATAAACGTAAATGACCTAAAAAAAGAAGTACAGAGAACATAAAAGACAGGTTGACCTGGAAGATAATAATACTTAGGGGAAATATTTCATCAGTTTGTAGGTGCCCTTGAATAATCATTCTTATGCTATTGCCGTGAGCAATAATCTAAAAGCTCTATTTTTTATTTTTTTCTATCAAACTAGACTGATTTCCTTTATCTTACAGTTTCATTAATCTATAGTAGATACTTTTTTATTTATAGTATAAAATGTTCTAGTTATGATAGTTTAGGGAATACATTCATCACTCACTTACATATACATATTTAAATTGAGCAGGTTATACTTGCACATTTTTCCTGAAAGAAAAACGGTGTTTTTGACATTTGTTAACTGAGTTATCTTAAATAAGGGAGTTTTAATAGCATTAGTCGCCTAGGTCAAGCACCAAAACATAGAGGTTTTAACAAGTAATACAAATATATCTAGGAAAAAGGCTAACTAATCTTACTATCCTAGAAATTTTAATAGATTTTAAGGAGAAAAAATTACTTTATAAATAAAACCATGTATTTTCAGAATTTACATAAAATGTCTGCTGATAGTGTATATGGACCGAGAACTAAATAATCAGATTTCACAATATTTCTCCTTCTATTAGATTATACTTTATACTCGATTCTTGATTCTGTCCAGTAAAATTTAAATGTGAATAAGAACTTTAAAAATAATTTTTATTTAAATAATGAAGCAAAGTTGAAATTAAGTACAGTAAAATCACTAGATAAATCTCTAAACTTTCAGATTCATGCATGTTACCAAGTACTCCAGTCTCCATTTATTTTTTTGTATAAATAGTTTGGCTGCAAATCTAGAAGTGTGTTTTAGTTTAGTTTTCTAAGATTTCTATTTTTCTTGCTGGCCCAAAAATATTACCAAGCTTTGTCATGAGATTTTAATTTTTCATTTTAATACAGAACCTATGAAAGTCCTAAAGAGAAGAGATTCATATTTGTTAGGGTAATTGGAAGAAATGGGAATTTTATAAGAAAAACTTCAAAATAACTGCAAAGAAAAATGGCATAAAACAATCTAATCCTTAGAAGCTTGATTTAAATCTGTAATCTTATAATAACAGCTTTTGTGAAAATCAGAATATTGAAGTATGTACATATGGATATCCACTATTGACAGGCATAACTTATTACTGTAATTATATTTTTATCTTATCAGCTAACTAATCTCGATTATTTTGTATATCCCAGTCATCAATCTAATCACACTAGGACCACAGCCTTGTCTAACTCAATGAAACCAAGCCATGCCTGCAGGGCAACCCAAGACAGTCGGGTCATGGTGGAGAGGCCTGACAGAATGTGGTCCACTGGAGAAGGGAATGGCTAGCCACTTCAGTATTCTTGCCTTGAGAATCCCATGAACTGAGCGCAGGCGGCTGCGAGCTGGCTCACTAAGTGCAGGCGGCTGCGAGCCGGCTCACTAAGCATGGCCGAGAAGAGCAACCCCACGTCCGAGGTCAGGGACAGCAGCCTAGAGTGCCAGGCTGCGTCGGTGCAGGAACAGCCGAGAGGAGCTAACCTGCGTCAGAGGTCAGTGGCAGCAGCCGGGAGGAAACACCCCATGTCCGAGGTCAGGGGCGGCCAGGAGAAGCCACCTTGCGCCTGAAGCCAGGGGCGGTGACCTTGAGGAGCCATCCGGAGCCCGAGGCCAGGGCCGGTGGCCAGGAGGAGCAACCCAAGGAATGGTGGTTGCACAGGCACAGGAGGGCCTAGAGGAGCTATCCAACGTTGAAGGTCAGGAATGGGGGCAGTGAGGAGATACCCCTCATCCAAGGTAAGGAAAAGCAGCTGTGCTTTGCTGGAGCAGCCGAAAAGAGATACCCCATGCCAAGGTAAGAGAAACCCAAGTAAGAGGGTAAGTGTTGCAAGAGGGCATCAGAGGGCAGACACACTGAAACCATGCTCAGAGAAAACTAGTCAATCTAATAACACTAGTACCACAGCCTTGTCTAACTCAATGAAACCAAGCCATGCCAGCGGGGCAACCCAAGACAGGCAGGTCATGGTGGAGAGGCCTGACAGAATGTGGTCCACTGGAGAGGGCATGGCAAGCCACGTCAGTATTCTTGCCTTAAGAACCCCATGAACAGTAGGAAAAGGCAAAATGCTAGGACACCAAAAGAGGAACTCCCAAGATCATCAGGTGCCCAATATGCTACTGGATATCAATGGAGAAATAACCCCAGAAAGAAGAAGGGATGGAGCTAAAGCAAAACAATACCCAGCTGTGGATGTGACTGGTGATATAAGCAAGGTCCGATGATGTAAAGAGCAATATTGCATAGGAACCTGGAATATCAGGTCCATGAATCAAGGCAAATTGGAAGTGGTCAAACAAGAGATTGCAAGGGTGAACGTCGACATTCTAGGAATCAGTGAACTAAAATGGACTAGAATGGGTGAATTTAACTCAGATGACCATTACATCTACTACTGCAGGCAGGAATCCCTCAGAAGAAATGGAATCCCATCATGGTCAACAAAAGAATCCGAAATGCAGTACTTGGATGCAATGTCAAAAACGACAGAATGATCTCTGTTCATCTCCAAGGCAAACCATTCAATATCACATTATCCAAGTCTATGCCCCAACCATTAATGCTGAAGAAGCTGAAGTTGAACGGTTTTATGAAGACCTACAAGATCTTTTAGAACTAACACCCAAAAAAGATGTCCTTTTCATTATAGGGGACTGGAATGCAAAAGTAGGAAGTTAAGAAACACCTGGAGTAACAGGAAAATTTGGCCTTGGAATGCGAAATGAAGCAGGGCAAAGACTAATAGAGTTTTGCCAAGAAAACGCACTGGTCATAGCAAACACCCTCTTCCAACAACACAAGAGAAGACTCTATACATGGACATCACCAGATGGTCAACACCAAAATCAGATTGATTATAATATTTGCAGCCAAAGATGGAGAAGCTCTATACAGTCAACTAAAACAAGACCAGGAGCTGACTGTGGCTCAGATCATGAACTCCTTATTGCCAAATTCAGACTTAAATATAAGAAAGTAGAGAAAACCGCTAGACCATTCAAGTATGACCTCAATCAAATCCCTTATGATTATACAGTGAAAGTGAGAAATAGATTTAAGGGTCTAGATCTGATAGATAGAGTGGCTGATGAACTATGGAATAAGGTTCATGACATTGTACAGGAGACAGGGATCAAGACCATCGCCATGGAAAAGAAATGTAAATAAGCAAAATGGCTGTCTGGGAGGCCTTACAAATAGCTGTGAAAATAAGAGAGGCGAAAAGCAAAGGAGAAAAGGAAAGATATAGGCATCTGAATGCAGAGTTCCAAAGAATAGCAAGAAGAGACAAGAAAGCCTTCTTCAGCAGTCAATGCAAAGAAATAGAGGAAAAAAACAGAATGGGAAAGACTAGAGATCTCTTCAAGAAAATTAGAGATACCAAGGGAATGTTTCATGCAAAGATGGGCTCGATAAAGGACAGAAATGGTCTGGACCTAACAGAAGCAGAAGATATTAAGAAGAGGTGGCAAGAATACACAGAAGAACTGTACAAAAAAGATCATCATGACCCAGATAATCATGATGATGTGATCACTAATTTAGAGCCAGACATCTTGGAATGTGAAGTCAAGTGGGCCTTAGAAAGCATCACTACCAACAAAGCTAGTGGAGGTGATGGAATTCCAGTGGAGCTGTTTCAAATCCTGAAAGATGATGCTGTGGAAGTGCTGCACTCAATATGCCAGCAAGTTTGGAAAACTCAGTAGTGGCCACAGGACTGGAAAAGTTCAGTTTTCATTCCAAGTCCAAAAAAAGGCAATGCAAAAGAATTCTCAAACTACCGCACAATCGCACTCATCTCACATGATAGTAAAGTAATGCTCAAAATTATCGAAGCCAGACTTCAGCTATATGTGAACCGTGAACTCCCTGATGTTCAAGCTGGTTTTAGGAAAGGCAGAGGAACCAGAGATCAAATTGCCAACATCTGTTGATCATGGAAAAACCAAGAGAGATCCAGAAAAACATCTATTTCTGCTTCATTGACAATGCGAAATCCTTTGACCCTGTGGATCACAATAAACTGTGGAAAATTCTGAAAGAGATGGGAATACCAGACCACCTAACTTGCCTCTTGAGAAACCTGTATGCAAGTCAGGAAGCAACAGTTCAAACTGAATATGGACGACAGACTGGTTCCAAATAGGAAAAGGAGTACGTCAAGGCTGTATATTGTCACCCTGCTTATTTACCTTCTATGAAGAGTACATCATGAGAAACACTAGTCTGGAAGAAACACAAGCTGGAATCAAGATTGCCGGGAGAAATATCAATAACCTCAGATATGCAGATGACACCACCCTTATGGCAGGAAGTGAAGAGGGGCTAAAAAGCCTCTTGATGAAAGTGAAAGAGGACAGTGTAAAAGTTGCCTTAAAGCTCGAAGTTCAGTAAACTATGATCGTGGCATCTGGTCCCATCAATTCATGGGAAATAGATGGGGAAACAGTAGAAACAGTGTCAGACTTTTTTTGGAGGGGGGCCCAAAATCACTGCAGATGGTGACTCCAGCCATGAAATTAAAAGACGCTTACTCCTTGGAAGAAAAGTTGTGAACAACCTAGATAGTATATTCAAAAGCAGAGAAATTACTTTGCCGAGTAAGGTCCGTCTAGTCAAGGCTATGATTTTTCCAGTGGTCATGTATGGATGTGATAGTTGGACTGTGAAGAAGGCTGAGCACTGAAGATTTGATGCGTTTGAACTGTGGTGTTGGAGAAGACTCTTGAGAGTCCCTAGGACTGCAAGGAGATCCAACCAGTCCATTCTGAAGGAGATCAGCCCTGGGATTTCTTTGGAAGGAATGATGCTAAAGCTGAAGCTCCAGTATGTTGGACACCTCATTCGAAGAGTTAACTCATTGGAAAAGACTCTGATGCTGGGAGGGATTGGGGGCAGGAGCAGAAAGGGACGACCCTGGATGAGATGATGGATGGCATCATGGACTCGATGGACGTGTGTCTGAGTGAACTCCGGGAGATGGTGATGGACAGGGAGGCCTGGCATGCTGCGATTCATGGGGTCACAAAGAGTCGAACATGCCTGAGTGACTGAACTTAACTGAGTCATCATGCTAAGCACTTAATTAATATTCAGTTCAGTTCAGTCACTCAGCCATGTCGAACTCTTTGTGACCTCATGAACCGCAGCACTCCAGGCCTCCCTGTCCATCACCAACTCCTGGAGTTTAACCAAACTTATGTCCATTGAGTCGGTGATGTCATCTAACCATCTCATCCTCTGTCAACCCCTTCTCCTCCTGCCTTCAATCTTTTCCAACATCGTGGTCTTTTCAAATGAATCAGCTCTTCACATCAGGTGACCAAAATATTGGAGTTTCAGCTTCAACATCAGTCCTTCTAATTAACACCCAGGACCAATTTCCCTTAGGATGGACTGGTTGGATCTCCTTGCAGTCCAAGGGACTCTCCAGAGTCTTCTCAAGAGTAATCAGTATTACTTCATAATAAATCATAATAAATGCATGAGATATCTATTATCTCACTTTTCATATGAAGAAATTAAAGCATAGAGAAAGACATTATCTTAAATTACTTATCTATTGATTATCAGCAGCAGGATATGAACTCAAGCACCATGGGAACATCTGTTTCTATGAAGTTTAATATTTGGGGGAAAATAATTATAGTTCTTCTACTCACTTGTATCAAAGGCATATTAGTTGATGATGCTGGCTGATTAAACAAAAAAGTTTATTGAAAGTATATTGTAGGGCATAACAATAGTTGGGAACATTCAGAAAAGTGCTGCAGTGTAAGTGCTGATAAACATTAAAAACTACTGCAGAAGTGGAAGTGAGAACAGCAACACAAATTTATTTGCTGCCACTAGTGACTAGATACTCATGTTTAGACCTAAGAGCTTGTCTTAGTCACACTGCCATGAAGTCCAGCAACAATGCCCCTGTGCATAAAGGAGTGGAGCTTGCTACCACTGATGAAATCAAAAGCCAAATGTTTCTACTACTCTTCTTGCCACCAAATGGATACTTAAAAGAGAACGAGCTTCTTCACTCATTGTCTTTCAGATCGTATGCTTAAATGATTTGATGACCAGACTTTTCTGCTTCTCCTTTATGGAGGCAGAATTTATTAATCTTGCTACTTTCCCAAATATTAGAATATTCTAACAAGATATTAGACAAGTCATAAATGTTGAACAACTCAGTATAGTCTTTTTTGTTTGTTTGTTTGTTTTTTTTTGGTTTTGCGATAACTCTGCAACTGTTTAGATTCTATTTTTACTTTTGAATGTCTACAATTACTGCAGATTTTCCACTGACTGCTTTAATTTATAATCTATAGTCATATTTAGTACTTTCAGTTCAGTTCATGTGCTCAGTAGTATCTGACTGTTTGCAGTGCCATGGACTGAAGCACACCAGTCTTCCCTGTCTATCACCAAGGCCCAGAGCTTGCTCAGACTCATGTCTATCAAGTTAGTGATGCCATCAAACCATCTTATCCTCTGTCATCCCCTACTGCTCCTGCCTTAAGTCTTTTCTAGCATCAGGGTCTTTTCCAATGAATCAGCTCTTCACATCAGGTGGCCAAAATATTGGAGCTTTAGCTTCAGCATCAGTCCTTCCAGTGAACATTCAGGACTGACTTCCATAGGCTTGACTGGTTTGATCTCCTTGAAGTCCAAGGGAATCTCAAGTGTCTTCTCCAACACCATAGTTCAAAAGCATCAGTTCTTTGGCACTCAACTTTCTTTATGGGCCAACTGTTACATCCATACAAGACTACTGGAAAAACCATAGCTTTGATTAGATGGATCTTTGTTGGCAAAGTGATATCTCTGCTTTTTAATGTGCTAAGTTTGTCATAGCTTTTTTTCCAAGGAGCAAGTGTCTTTTTTTCCCCTTTTTAGTTAACTTGTTTACTTTAATTGGAGGTAATTACTTACAATATCATGGTGGTTTTTTACCATATATTGACGTGAATCAGCCACGGGTGTACATGTGTCCCCCATCCTGAACCCCCTTTCTCCTCCCTCCCTATCACATCCTTCTGGGTTGTCCCAGTGCACTGGCTTTGAATGCTCTGTGTCATACATTGAACTTGGACTGGTCATCTATTTCACATATGGTAATATACACGTTTCAAAGCTATTCTCTCAAATCATCCCAACCTCACCTTTTCCCACAGAGTCCAAATAATGTTCTTTATATCTGTGTCTCTTTTACTGTCTCATCTGTAGGTTAATCATTATGATCTTTCTAAATTCCATATATATGCATTAATATACTGTATTGGTGTTTTTCATTGTGACTTACTTCACTCTGTACAATAGGTTACAGTTTCATCCACCTCATTAGAACTGATTCAAATGTATTCTTTTTAATAGCTGAGTAATATTCCATTATGTATATATATCACAGCTTTCTTATCCATTCATCTGCCAATGGGCATCTAGGTTGCTTCTATATCTTAGCTATTGTAAACAGTGCTGTGATGAATACTGGGGTACACATGTCTCTTTCAGTTCTGGTTTCCTCAGTGTGTATGCCCAGCAGTGGGATTGCTGGGTCATATTTCAGTTCTATTTTCAGTTTTTTAAGGAATTTCCACACTCTTCTCCATAGTGGCTATACTAGTTTGCATTCCAACCAACAGAATAAGAGAGTTCCCTTTTTTCCACATGCTCTCCAACATTTATTGTTTGTAGACTTTTTGATAGCAGCTATTCCTACTGGCATGAGACGGTACCTCATTGTGATTTTGGTTTTCATTTCTCTGATAATGAGTGATATTGAGCATATTTTCATGCATTTGTTAGCCATCTGTATCTCTTTGGGTAAATGTTTGTTTAGTTCTTTGGCCCAGTTTTTCATTAGGTCGTTTATTTTTCTGGTATTGAGTTGAATGATCTTCTTGTATATTTTTGAGATTAATTCTTTGTAAGTTTCTTCATTTGCTATTATTTTCTCCCATTCTGAAGGCTGTCTTTTCACCTTGCTTATAGTTTCCTTCGTTGTGCAAAATCTTTTAAGTTTAATTAGGTCCCATTTGTTAATGTTTGCTTTTAGTTCCATTACTCTGGGAAGTGGGTCATAGAGGATCCTGCTGTGGTTTATGTCGGAGTGTTTTGCCTATATATTCCTCTAGGAGCTCTATAGTTTCTAGTCTTATATTTAGACCTTTAATCTATTTTGAGTTTATTTTTTTCTATGGTGTTAGAGTGTATTCTAGTTTCATTGTTTTACAGGTGGTTGACCAGTTTTCCCAGCATGACTTGTTAAAGAGATTGTCTTTTCTCCATTGTATATTCTTAACTCCTTTGTCAAAGATAAGGTGTCCATAGGCATGTGGATTTATTTCTGGGCTTTCTATTTTGTTCCATTGATCTATATTTCTGTCTTTGTGCCAGTACCATACTGTCTTGATGACTGTAGCTTTGTAGTGTAGTCTGAAGTCAGGCAGGTTGATTCCTCCAGTTCCATTTTTCTTTCTCAATATTGTTTTGGCTATTCGAGGGTTTTTTTTTTTTTTTGTAATTTTATACAAATTGTGAAATTGTTTGTTCTAGTCTTGAGAAAAACAGCATTGGTAGCTTGATAGGGATTGCATTGACTCTATAGATTGCTTTGGGTAGTATATTCACTTTCACTATATTAATTCTTCCAATCCATGAACGTGGTATATTTCTCCATCTATTTGTGTCATCTTTCATTTATTTTATCAGCTTTTTATAGTTTTCTATATAGAGATCTTTTGTTTCTTTATGTTGATTTATTCCTAATTATTTTATTATTTTCATCACAATGATGAATAGGATTGTTTCCTTAATTTATCTGTTTTCTCATTGTTGGTGCATAGGAATGTGAGGGATTTATGCAAGTCAGGAAAAAAGACACAGATGTGTATACCAGACTTTTGGACTCAGAGGGAGAGGGAGAGGGTGGGATGATTTGGGAGAATGGGAATTCTAACATGTATACTGTCATGTAAGAATTGAATCGCCAGTCCATGTCTGATGTAGGGTGCAGCTTGCTTGGGGCTGGTGCATGGGGATGACCCAGAGAGATGTTGTGGGGAGGGAGGTGGGAGGGGGGTTCATGTTTGGGAACGCATGTAAGAATTAAAGATTTTAAAATTAAAAAAAAATAAAAAATTAAAAAAAAATAAATAAAAGAAATGCTTTCAGTTTTTCACCATTGAGGATAATGTTTGCTTTGGGTTTATCCTCTATGGCTTGCATGATATTGAGGTATGTTCCTTTTATGCCTGCTTTCTGGAAAGTTTTTATCATAAATGGGTGTTGAATTTTGTCAAAGGCTATCTCTGCATCTATTGAGAGAACCATATGGTTTTTTTCTTTCAGTTAATGTGGTATATCACATTGATTGATTTGTGAACACTTAAGAATCCTTGCATCCCTGAGATAACGCCCACTTAGTCATGATGTATGATCTTTTCAATATGTTGTTGGATTTTGTTTTCTAGAATTTTGTTGAGGATTTCTGCATCTAAGTTCATCAGTGCTATTGGCCTGTAGTTTTCTTCTTTGGTGGCATCTTTGTCTGGTTTTGGTATTACAGTGATGGTGCCCTCAAAGAATGAGTTTGGAGTTTACCTCCCTCTGAAATTTTCTGGAAGAGTTTGAGTAGGATAGGTGTTAGCTCTTCTCTAAATTTTTGGTAGAATTCACCTGTGAAGCCATCTGGTCTTGGAATTCTGTTTGTTGGAAGATTTTTGATTACAGTTTTGATTGCCATGCTTCAGATATGATGGGTCTATTAAGATTTTCTATTTCTTCCTGGTTCAGTTTTGGAAGGTTATACTTTTCTAAAAATTATTTTCTTTCTTCCAAGTTGTCAATTTATCTTACATATAGTTGCTAATTGTAGTCTCTTATGAGCCTTTGTATTTCTGTGTTGTCTGTTGTGACTTCTCCATTTTCATTGCTAATTTTCTTAATTTGTTCCTTCTTTTTTTTCTTGATGGCTCTGGCAAATGGTTTGTCTATTTCATTTATCTTCTCAATGAACCAGCTTTTAATTTTGTTGATTTTTGCTATAGTCTCCTTTGTTTCTTTTTCAATTATTTCTGCCCTAATTTTTATGATTTCTCTCCTTATACTAACTTTAGGAGTTCTTAATTTCTTCTAGTTCCTTTAGGTGTAAAATTAGGTTATATCATTTTTTTGTTGTTTCTTGATGTAAGCTTTTATTGCTATGAACCTTCCTATTTGCCCTGCTTTTACCATATACCTTAGGTTTTGGGGCTCATGTTTTCATTATCATTTGTTTCTATGCATATTTTGATTTCCTTTTTGATTTCTCCCATGATTTGTTGGTTATTCCAAAGCATGTTGTTTAGCCTCCATATATTTGTATTTTTATTAATTTGTTTTTTTTTCCCTGTAGTTGACATCTAATTTTATCACATTGTGATCACAAAACATGCTTGAAATTATTTCTTTTCTTTTCTTTTTTTTTACTTTACCAAGACTAGATTTATGGCCCAGAATGTGATCTATCCTGGAAAATGTTCTGTGTGCACTTGAGAAAAAGGTGATATTCATTGTTTTGGGGTGAAATGTCTTATAGATATCGATTAGGTCTACCTGGTCCAATGTATCATTTAAAGTTTGTGTTTTTCTGCTAATTTTTTGTTTGGTTGATCTATCCATAGGTGTGAGTGGGGAATTAAAGACTCCTACTGTTATTGTGTTACTATTAATTTCCCCTTTCATACCTGTTAGCATTTGCCTTACGTATTGAGGTGCTCCTATGTTGGGTGCATATATATATATAATATATATAAAATTGTTATATATATAATATATACATATAATTTTTATATTTATATATATATAAATTGTTATATTGTTATATTTTCTTCTGGGATTGATCTTTTGATCATTATGTAGTGTCCTTTGTCTCTTTTCATGGTCTTTATTTCAAAGTCTATTTTATCTGATGTGAGCATTGCTACTCCTGCTTTCTTTTGGTCTCTATTTGCATGAGATATATTTTTCCAGCCCTTCACTTCCGGTCTGTATGTGTCCCTTGGTTTGAAGTGGATCTCTTGTAGACAGCCTATATAGGGGTTTTGTTTTTGTATCTGTTCAGCAAGTCTTTGTCTTTTGATTGGGGCATTCAAACCATTTACATTTAAGGTAAGTATTGATAACTATGATCCTGTTGCCATTTACTTTGTTGTTTGGGGTTCAATTTTATAATCCTTTTCTGTGTTTCCTATCTAGAGATCTTTAGCATTTGTTTAAGAGCTGGTTTGATGGTGCCGAATTCTCTCTGCTTCTGCTTGTCTGTAAAGCTTTTGGTTTCTCCTTCATCTTTGAATGAGATCCTTGCTGGGTATATTAATCTGCATTGTTGGTTTTTCTCTTTCATCACTTTAAGTATGTCTTGCCATTCCCTTCTGGCCTGAAGAGTTTCTTTTGAAAGGTCAGCTGTTATCTTTCTGGTGATCCCCTTTGGTGTTATTTGTTGCCTTTCCCTTGCTGCTTTTAATATTTGTTCTTTGTGTTTGATCTTCATTAGTTTGATTAATATGTGTCTTGGGGTGTTTTGCCTTGGGTTTATTCTGTTTGGGACTCTGGGTTTCTTGGACTCGGGTGGATATTTCCTTCCCCATTTTAGAAAAGTTTTCAGCCATTGTCTCCTCAAGTATTTTCTCATGCCCTTTGTTTTTGTCTTCTTCTTCTGGGACTCTTATGACTGGAATATTGGAGCATTTAACATTATCCCAGAGGTCTCTTAGGTTGTCCCCATTTCTTTAAATTCCTTTTTCTTCTCTGATTCATTTATTTACACCATTCTATCTTCCACCTCACTCATCCTATCTTCTGCATCACTCATTCTTTTTGCGAGCGAAATGACACAAAGACAAAACACACGAGACACATAAGAGACAGAAAATACACCACTCTGGCCAGAGGAAAAAAAAAAAAAAAACTGTGCAAAACTAATTACAGTTTATTTTTATAAAGCCCCCTAGGCAGAATTCCAGACTGCATGAATAAGCCTTTTCAGTACAGCGCAGGTGCATACATGTTATTGTACAGCAAGGGGAGTGAAATCCCCGTCTACTGCAGAGTCTGTCCAGAGCCCTTTTTTTCTTCTTATCACAAGAAGGGAATGTTCCCTCATTTGCAAGGGACCACTAAACTCAAGGTTGTGTCCAGACTCCTTGGCAGAACGCCTCGTTTGCAAGCACAGTCAGCCCGAGCAGAGAGTCCCGTTTGCAGTAACATCTCTGCTACCCTATTGTGGCTGCATTAACCCTTCATCTCCCTCTTTTTTATTTGCTTTTATAAATTGTAGCATGGTCTGGATCTTTTCTGCTTCGCGCTTTAGTTGTTTTTCTTTTCACCACCGCCGGAAGACTAGAAAAGCAGCACAACATAAAAGTAATATAAACACAGTGTTTTCAAAGGTAGTCCCAATTAGTGAGGATACATGCCCTAATGGTTTTAAGTTATTTATTTTCTCTTGAAGACTTTTTAGCAAATCAGACCCCATAGTGTCAGGTAAAGTCTTGCTAAAAGTAGACAAAATTTGTCGTTCTAGTTGCATAATCTCCGTAGTGAGATTTTGATGCCCAGTCAAGGATCATTTTACTTTATCCCATCCTTCACTCATGTTAAATGGTACAGGTGTTATACAAAACTGAGAAGACTTTCAATCACATTTTAACACATTTCATGTAGATAAAACAGCTAATTGATCTCCAAGCCAGGAAACGGTGTGTTGAAGATTGAGCACGTTGGTAGCAAGTTGTGCATCCAAATCTTGCTGTTGTTTCCATAACAGATGAGAGTCTTTATGCCAGTCCTGAATAAAATCAGCTGTTTGAATTTTTTGGTGTAATGCAAGACCTGCCACCACCGCTACTGCAGTTACTGACGCTACTGCTAGAATTGAAGCAATGACCACACCAAGCATACGTCGAGATAAGTGTAGCAAAGTCTATACAGCGGTTACTAGATGAGAAACAGCAAAAGAATCTGACCACAGCCGAGTCAGATTTATAGGTAACCATACTTTTGTCCCAGCCTTAACAATTACTAACAAGAAATTGGGGTTATAGGCTCATCTTTCAAATTCTTCCCACCAAGACTGATTTACACATTGAGTTAGATTACAATAATCACATGACATAGACCCCACAGTATCATTTCAGGTCTAATTTCCATATAACAATGCAAAAGGATATTTTACACATGCCATTGCAGAATAAGATTTATTAACATGCAAATTAACATGGAATGGACCTGAAGAGTCATCACTATCCAAAGTATAGTTTTTTGACCAGATAGTGAGATTATCAGAAACTGCCCATAGTTTTCAAATATCTCCTTGAATGTGCGGATATCCTTGCAATTGTAATTGAGGAGGGACAAGTGCAAATTGCTGCCATTTAACTGTTTTATTACCATTGCCCATCCAAGTGCTATTTGCGTGATGCCACCTAAGAGATTTATTTGACCATTTTTTTAAGAATTGCCCATGATCTGGACTCCAATCTACAATGATGGCCCCAGAATAACTCATGACTTAAAAGGGTCGATAACCTCGGCAACGTTTTCACTCCAGAGATTTTAGAGAAGGAACAAAAATGTTAACAGGAGATAGCAACATGTGTTTTCCATTATGAATATCTATCGGTTCTGTCAAGGTGTTAAATCCCCTGGTGGAAACAAGCACAGTAAAAGTAGCAGAATGGTAATTATTATACTTTACCCCCCATGTATTATAAGAATGATGAGAATGTTCCTTGGTGGACAGACAAAAGGGGTGTCCTCCTATACACAAAGGAATACCTTCCACTGCAATGGTCAAATTACTAATATTATATTGTTGTTTATGATGAGATAGTTGTTCTGTTCCCCCGCAAGCTGGCGGGGAAAGAAGGCAGTCTCATTAGTGCATACCTGCACCTCTGGTTCCCCCCAGGAAACTGCTCTTACTAATGGGGGATTAGGTATATATGCCCAATATGTATGATTACTTGCCAATACACTGATTACCTGACATGTCACTACCACCATCATGGCAAGCAAAATATTGGTAGGATTCAGAGGTTGCCCTGCCTTCATTAACGTCTTCTCTGCTTCCCAGGTCAACCTCTTCATTTGACCCCACGTAGGAGGTGTTGCTTCCCTTGTACGAAAAGTAAAGCTTTTCTGCATAGTAAGCTCTTCGAATTTTTGAACAAAGGGATCAGCCATTGTTGATTTTGATCAATCTTGCTGGGGTCCAAAACCTGTAATTATTAACAGAAATGAAAGCATACCCTCATCCCAAATATATTAATGATGCTGGGATCCAACCTTTTTCTTTATCTTTATACCAACTTCCCTTGCTCCAAACATTCAAAAAATTTACGGTAAGCAAGGTTTTATTCAGAATGTCTTTAGGTTTCATAAATCTCTCTTGTTTTTCTTTTTTTAAAAAAGATATTTATGTAAGGTATGATTAGCTTTTTTAATGATAGCTTGTCTTTGGCTATTATAAGGAATATCAAAAGTATGAGTTATATGGTATTGAGATAAAAAGTGAGTTAATTTAGTGGATTGGTTGGCAGGTGTATTATCAGTTTTTAATTTAATTGGTAATCTTATAACTGTAAAATAAGATAATAAATGAGTAATAACAGCGTCAGCCTTTTTAGAATGTAATGTAGTAGTCCATTGAAAATGTGTGCAAGTATCTATAGTATGATGCACACATTTTTGTTGTCTGAAAGAAGAAATGTAAATTACATTTATTTGTCATATCTGATTTGTTTGTTGTTTTTTTATGTTGACACTTGGTGGGGTAAATGGCAAAGCAAAGGTTGTACATATGGAACAAGAATGAATAATATTTTGAGCTTGTTTTTGAGTAATAGTATGAGATTTTTGTAACCCTTTGGAGTTGGTATGTTGTAAGAGATGTTTTTGTTTTGTTGTTTTTATAGGATAAAGTAAGGCATCAATTGTAGCATTTTTGAATGATAAGGGTCTAGGAAGGGCAGAATGTGTAAGGATGTGAGTAAAGAAAATTAACTCTGAACGCTGTAAGAGCAATTGTTGTATTTGGCAAAACAATTTATTAATAGCTGCTTAAAGGGTCAGTGGAAGGGAGACATGGGGAAGTTGTAGGCAAGAGAGAACAGCATATTGAGAATTTGAAACAATGTTAATAGGAAGTTGGAGAAAATCTTGTAAAACTAAATAGATAGCCTGTAATTTAGTGGGCTGAATAGAAGAAAATGAGTGGGGGAGAATCTTGGAACTTTTTGGGGTCTAATATCTAGCAGTATTTTTATTTGCATTTGTAAAAACAGTGGTTTTTTAACTGGAACATCTGAAATTGGGGAATGAGATATCATAGCGTTAGTTTGGAAAAAATCAATCAATTTAGATGACGGATAATGATATGAAAATGAACCAGGATATGAGGCAAGAAAAATTTGTCAGTTTTTATTAAATTGTAAACATCAAGATAGTTGAGCAGTTGTTAACTGAGTAACAATCTGGTGTGATTTACATCTTGACAATTGTAAAATACGATGGCAACCTTTTTGTATAAGGAAGGCTAATTTATTTATATGTGCAGTCAATTTTTTGGAAAAACTGTTAGGCAAGAAAATCTATTTTATTAATCTTTTTTTTTTTTGAGCAATTACACCAGATGGAGAATAAAGGGTATGAAATATTATAAATGAAATAGGTTGAGACGTATATAAGTAAGTAAAAAAGCCATCATTTAGTCATTGTTTAACAAATTGAAGTTTTTGTAAAGCCAATGAGGTTAAGGTCTGGGGGCTATCTAGAGTTGTATCTCTTTTTAAAGTAGAAAACAAATGTCATAATTGATAAATAGGAATCTAAAGTACCGGGTGTAGCCAATTAATATTTTTCAATAACTTTTGAAAATCATTTAAGGTTTTGAGATGGTCTCTTAATTTGTAAATTGTGGGGCCTTATTTTATGTTGTTTTAATATTGTCTCTAAATATAAAATAGGAAAGTCTTTTTGAATTTCTTTTGGAGCTATTTGTAAATTGTATAGTCTTAAAGCCTCTTGTATTTTTAAAAATAATTTATTATGTTTAGCAATATTAGGAGTTGTTAATAGGAGATTATATAATGATATAGAATATAATTGGGGTATTTTTGACGGAGGGATTGTAAAGAGTGAGCTATGAATTTTTGGCATAAGGTAAGACTATTTATTTTTTTTTTTTGGCAAGACTGTCTATTGATAATGCTTAACAGGCTGAGCATGATTAAAACTAGGAACTGTAAAAGCAAATTTATCTCTATCTTATAATTGCAGGGGAATGGTAAAAAAACAGTCTTTAAGATTTAGCACCATTAAGGACTAATTTTGAGGAATAAGAGCTGGAGAGGGGAGTCTCAACTGTAAAGTTTTCATAGGTTTAATATATTTATCAACCTTTTGTAAATTAGTTAAGATTTTTATTTTTTAGATGTTTTTTAAGCAACAAAAACAGGAGAATTTTAGGGGGAGGTAGAGGGTTTTATATGACCAAGTTGGAGTTTTTCTATTAATTGTTTTAATGACTCGAGCTTTATTTGTGGTAATGGCCACTGCTCAACCCATTTTGGAGTATTAGTTAACCATTTTAATGGGAGTGTTTGAGGAATTTGAGCAGTGGCTACTTAGTTTTTTGATGGAATGGTTACAGAAGCCCCCAAAGGAGAGAGAAGATCGTTTATTTTTTATTTATTAATAGGCATGCTTACAATACAAAAAGTAACAAACACTGATCTTTTATTATGGAATTGGCATTGCAAGGGATGGGTACTCTTTTAGACATCTGCAATGGAGCCCAGTCTCGTCAGCATTAGAGGGCTTTTTTCTTTTCTTTTTTTTAATCTTGGGGCTATTGTTGAGAAGAAATGACTGAAACATCTGCCCCTGTGTCTATTAGTCTCTCAAAGTTGTTTTTTTGTATAATCAAGGAGAGAACAGGGTGAGAATCTTAGATAAGCATTTTCCAAAATATATGTCGCCCAGTATTTTTAAATCTTTTTGTTTGTTTATTAGGAAGAGCCAAAAAGGGGTGATAAGGTAGAAGTAGTATTTGAGCAATATGCTCTCTAGCTAACAATGAAAGCATGGTAGAAGTAGAGAGCATAATTAAAATTTTTCCAACATAGTCAGAGTCTATTACCCCAGGAATTATGGTTAGACCTCTCAAAGCCATGCTATTACGACCTAATACCAAGCCAAAAGTGCCTTTAGGCAGTGGTCTAAACACATTTGTTTTTAATTTGTAAATGCCTCTCCCTGGTGACAAAAGAACACTATCAGCTAGTGGCAAATCAGCAGCAGCAGTCCCTGAAGTAGCAGACCGTAAGTCTGAAATCATCATCTGAGGTCTTTTTAATGGGGCATCGACTCGTAACGGTTGCTGGGAGGGAACAGGGTTGGGGCAGGTGGGATGGCAGGAGGGCAGAGAGGAAAAGTCTCTGGTATTGTTTTTGGGCCTGAAGGACTTAGGCCCGCCGGATAGTTTTTGGGTATCGGGTTGTCTATTTTGTCTGTTTTAGATCTACATTTATTAGTCTAATGAAGCCTCTTTTTGCACCGATGGCAAGGTCTAGGAGGAGTCTTATTTTTTTTAGCAAGAGATCTGTCTTTAGGAATTGTACCTTGATCAGCTTTTAATTTTTGACACTCTCTTTTTATATGAACAGGTTTTCTACAATGGAAGCAGTTACCTCCCTTTTGTGGTCTCATAGATTTGGCCAAGGCTGTAGCAAAAACATTAGCCTGATGTTCAGTTTTTTTTTTTTTTTACTCTCGAGCAGGCTCTGATATATTTAGCTATAGATGCACCCTGTCTCTTTAATGGTCTCAGTATACGCTTGTATTTAGGATTTGCATTTTTAAATGCTAAAGTTTGTAATAATATCTCTGAAATCTCACTTTTCTCTACAGCCCGCTTTACAGCTACCCTCAATCTTGTTAGAAAATCAGTATATGGTTCACTGGGGCCTTGCATTGTTTTAACAAAGGAGGACTGGGCATGACCAGTAGGCACCACACGGTGCCATGCTCATAAAAAGACCTGGCAAACTTGTTGTAAGTCTTGATCAGAGTATTGAGCCTGTTTTTTTAAAGCCCTCTCTCATTAGCTTGTCTTTGAGAGGACCAGGGGGATTTTGTCTCTTATTAATCTGAGCCTGTTTTTTAGCTTTTTTTTCCTACCAGCTACGAAGTTGCAACCATTGAGAACCCTCTAAGACAGCTTAGGCAATAGATTTCCAATCTAACAGAATGATTAATTTGCCTTTTTTCAATGATTTTAGCATAGCCAAAACAAAGGGAGATTGAGGACCATACTGTGCTACTGCAGCTTTAAGATTTTTTAAAAAAAATTATATTTCAAAGGAGTGTATTGAACATTTATCACATTGTCATTTTGCTGTCTCTGGATAGGAAATAATTGTGGAGGATTGATAAAACCACCAGGGGGAGCAGGTAAGTCATCATCATGAAGCATAGACAAAGGAAAGGAGAACCAACAATGTTCCCTGCCCACATCGGGCCAATTAACCGCAGTGGGGAAAAGAGAAGCATAAGGAGGAGCAAGAAGTGTAGATTTTTTTTTTTTTCTTCTTTACGGGATTTTCACCACTCCTGGAATAGATGGGTCATTTCTTTAATCTCTTTCCCCTCCTCTGACGAAACAGAAGCCTCCGAATCTGATTTTGAACTATCAGATGTTTCACCATTTACAGGAGGAGGCTCACTTCTATCCTTGCCTTTAGGCAATGCAGAAGCCCCACCAACGTCTGACACATCCTCATAAATTATTTCTCCCTTCCTTGAAGCATTAGATTTAGTTTTACTATCAGTAGAAAGCAAGGTCAAAGCCTGTGTTATAGCACTACACAAAGTCTGTAACTTCAAAGGGATCACATTACCCTTCTGATGTTGCTTTTTCAATATTTTTGAATTATTTTCCATTCCTTTAAGTTTAACTGTAACTTAGTTTGATATTGAAACCAATGACAATATTGCTCCACCAAGCGAAAGAGCTCACTCAATCGATGATTCGAGGCCTTAATGCCTATGGAATGGAGACGTCCTTTGACTAACTGCATGTATTGTGTCTGTAATGATGAGGAATTTCCCATGATTTTCTCGAAAGTTCCCCTGCTGTGGATGTAAAATCCCCCCAGGGTTACTCACCCTTTTGGTTTTACTCTAGCCCCACTTTGGGCACCAGATGTTGCGAGCGAAATGACACAAAGACAAAACACACAAGACACACAGGAGACAGAAAATACACCACTCCGGCCGGAGGAAAAAAAAACTGTGCAAAACTAATTGCGGTTTATTTTTATAAAGCCCCCTAGGCAGAATTCCAGACTGCATGAAAAAGCCTTTTCAGTACAGTGCAGGTGCATACATGTTATCGTACAGCAAGGGGAGTGAAATCCCTGTCTACTGCAGAATCTGTCCAGAGCCCTTTTTTTCTCCTTATCACACACACACAAAATGTTCCCTCGTTTGCAAGGGACCATTAAACTCAAGGCTGTGTCCAGACTCCTTGGCAGAACGCCTCATTTGCAAGCATGTTCAGCCCGAGCAGAGAGTCCCGTTTGCAGACACATCTCCGCTACCCTTTTGTGGCTACATTAACCCTTCAATTCTACTGTTTGTTCACTCCAGAGTGCTTTTGATCTTAGTTATTGCATTGTTCTTTATTGATTGACTCTTTATTTCTTCTAGGTCCTTGTTAAACATTTCTTGCATCTTCTCAATCCTTGTCTCTAGTCTATTTATCTGTAACTCAATTTTGTTTTCAAGATTTTGTATCATCTGTAGTATTATTATTGTGGAGAACTCCAGATAATAATTCAGGCAACTCCTTAGCTCCTCCTCTTTTGTTTAGTTTTATGGGCATTTATCTTGTTCCTTTACCTGCTGCATATTTCTCTGCCTTTTCATTTTGTTTAAATTGCTGTGACTAGGATGATCTTTCTGCAAGCTGGAAGTTCCTGGTTCCTTTTTTTTTTTTTTTTTTTTTTTTTTGTGGAGCATGCTCCCTTTGGGTGGGGTTGGACTAGGGGCTAGTCAAGGTTTCTTGGTTACTGGAGGTTGCATCTGTATTCTGGTGGGTGGAGCTGAATCTCTTCTCTCTAGAGTGTGATTTTGTGTCCAATAGTGAGTTTTGGGGTGTCTATGGGTTTTGCATGGCCTTGGGCAGCTTGTCTTTTAATGCTCAGGCCTGAGTTCCTGCTTTGCCGGAGAATTATCATAGTATGTCTTACTCTGGAACTTGTTGGCTCTTGGGTGGTGTTTAGTTTCAGTGTAAGTATAGAGGCTTTTGGGTGAGTGCTTATCGATTAATGTTTCCTGGAATTAGCAGTTCTCAGATATTCTCAAGTTTGGGAGTTAAGCCTCCTGCCTCTGGCTTTCAGTCTTATTCTTACAGTAGCCTCAAGACTTCTCTATCCATGCAACACAGATGATAAAACATCTAGGTTAATGATGAAGAAATTCTCCACAGTGAAGGACACCCAGAGAAGTTCAGAGAGGTACATGGAGAAGAGAAGAGTGATGAGCGAGATAGAGGTGACCAGGAGGAGAGGGAGTGTTAAAAAGGGAGAGAGCAATGAAGCCAGTAATCAGTTCCTTAAATGCTCTCTACAGTCTGGAACATCCAGAGAGATTCATAGAGTTACATAGAGAAGAACAGAGGGAAGAGGGAGATAGAGGTGAGCATGAGAAGAGGGGTAGTAAAAAGGGGAGAGACCATTCTATCCAGTAATCAGTTTCCTTAGTGTCCTCCACAGCCTGGAACACTGAGAAAATTTACAGAGTTAAGTAGAGAAGAGAAGGGGGAGGGTCCTGGGGTAGAAAAGGGAGAATCAAAAGGGGAGAGAGCAATCAAGCTAGTAATCCCACCCTTAACTGAAATTGGATACTGAAGATTAGATTTCTTAAAGGAACAAAATTGATAAAAAATACCAAAAAGCAAAGATTAAACATCTAGAGTTTAGACTCTCTAAAAAAAATACAAAAAATGCAAAACAATATCAAAACAAAAATTATATATATATATATATATGAAATTTCCTTTAAAAATAGGGTCTTTTTTTGCAAAGTAATAGTAGGTTCTAAAAATTAAAATTAAAGGAGTAATAAAGAACTTAAGTTTAAAAAGAAATTAAAAGTGATCATAGTAAAAATATATCAAGAAATTTCTCTGGAGTTTTTATGGGCAGTATGGGTTCAATTCATTTTCAGATAGTTCCTTGTTCAAGCTTGTACTTGTTCTCAAGGACTACAGACCCCCTCCAATGTTTGAGGTGAGGTGAGGTGACGTGAAGTCGCTCAATCATGTCCAGCTCTTTGCAGCCCCATGGACTGTAGCCTACCAGGCTCTTCCATGCATGAAATTTTCCATGCAAGAGTACTGGAGTGGGTTGCCATTTCCTTCTCCAGAGGATCTTCCTGACTCAGGGATTGAACCCAGGTCTCCCGCATTGTAGGCAGATGCTTTACCATCTGAGCCACCAGGGAAATCAATGTTTAGTCAATGTTAACTACAGGGTTTTAATCTATTGACTCTGTCACTTCCAGAGTGGTTCCCTCTTCTTTGTTTATTTTGGCTTCTTCTGTTTGCAAGTCTCTTCACTGTCTAATTTCTGCCCTGACACAAGGGGGCAAAAGTCATCACTTATTTGGGCTTACTTGTTCAGTTGTGTTGTGGGAAGGGAGGGACACTGTGAACAAATGGCACGTGTGGGGAGTCCTCACAGTATGGGCCACACTGGGTTTGCTTCACCTCAAAATGGCACGTGACTCTTGGTTCTCCACTTCTCTGGCTCCAGGGTGCTCTGCAAGGGCACTGTCCACAGCAGGCCCTGTATTTTTTGCACTTCCCAGATCTAAGCAACTCAGGTTCTTGGGTACTTTGCAAGGTTACAGACTTTCCTGGGCGTGCGTTTTATGACCTTCTCAGGTCCAAGCATCTCAGGTGAGCAGTTATTTGGTGAATGCACTGTCCCAGGTAGACTGCATCCTAATCACCTCCCCAGTGCCATCTGCTCCATTTCCCAGGTACGCCACAAGAACATGGTCTCAAGTGTGTCTCCTCTGGAGAGCTGATATCAGGGTGTTACCCATCTGGCAGAAGTCAAGCATCCAGGATTCCAGAAAGACGTGTTTAGCAACTGAGAGCCTGCTACCAGCTTGGTCGAGGATGCCGGTTTCTGGGAGCCGAGATTGGAAGAACCCCTTGCCTTCTGGCTCTGGCTGTTGGCCTGCCTCTCTGACTGCAGCGGGGAGGAGCCTGTATGCAGCCCGCTAACTCTCCTTTGGTATTTGCTCAATTCTTCATTCTATGAGTGGGCCAGGCTGCAAGTTAGAGCCTTTCATGGGAAACTTCTCCTTTTATTTTCCTCTCTGGAGATCCCACAATTTGGGTTGCTATCTCATGTTAGCTGCCTCAGATTTTCCTCAGGGCATTCAGGCCCTGTTCTTACCCTAAGCACTGATTATAAAGCTCTTGCCTCCCTGTCCAGCCCCTGCTCGCTGGTGGTGAATGCGAGCGTCTGGGCTATTCTCCCCTGGCAGTTGCACTTAGGCATGTATTTTCCATTTTGTTTGTTTGTTTGTTTGTTTGTTTGTTTTCTCCCGGTTATGTAGCCCTCTGAGATCCAAAACTCCCCACAAACCCACCTGTGAGAGTTTTCCTATTGTTTGGAAACTTCTCCTCTTTCACGATTTCCTCCCCATGAAGAGTCTCTGTTCCTAAGTCTTTTGTCTCTCTTTTCATCTTCTCTATTTTGTCCTACCTCCTTTCAAAGAGAATGCGCTACCTTTCTGGGTGCATGGTGCCCTCCATCAGTGTTCAGAAGTTGTTTCCTGGAAGCTGCTTAGTATTTAAATTATCTTTTGATGAATTTGTAGGGGAGAAAGTGGTCTCCCCATGCTATTCCTCCACCATCTTGGAACCTCCCAGCAAGTGCCTTAATTTAATGGCTTCAGTCACCATCTTAGTGCTTGACCTAGGAGATAATAAAATAAAAGGTTGTGTTATAGAATCTCAAAACTTATGATTATGAATTGTGATGGTGTTATACAGCACAGTGGTATCTAGGGACTAGATTATTGCAAAAAAAGTAATTAGAAATAGTAAATGATGGCATTATTTGAGGGCACCCAAACAACCATGGAAAAATAGGTTATGAAAAAGACTTCTTTTCATAAAATTCTAGATATATCATGTCATGTTATTTTCCAGAAATACATCCAGAAATAGATCCATTTATTTTAAAGATTAATAATAATATCAAGATAATTTGATTCTTTCTTTCTTACTCTATTGTTATATTTAGGCAATTCCAATAAACTGTGGAAAATTCTGAAAGAGATGGGAATACCAGACCACCTGACCTGCCTCTTGAGAAATCTGTATGCAGGTCAGGAAGCAACAGTTCGAACTGGACATGGAACAGCAGACTGGTTCCAAATAGGAAATGGAGTGCGTCAAGGCTGTATATTGTCACCCTGCTTATTTAACTTATATGCAGATTACATCATGAGAAATGCTGGGCTGGAAGAAACAAAAGCTGGAATCAAGATTGCTGGGAGAAATATCAATAACCTCAGATACGCAGATGACACCACCCTTATGGCAGAAAGTGAAGAGGAGCTAAAAAGCCTCTTGATGAAAGTGAAAGAGGAGAGTGGAAAAGTTGGCTTAAAGCTCAACATTCAGAAAATGAAGATCATGGCATCCGGTCCCATCACTTCATGGGAAATAGATGGGGAAACAGTGGAAACAGTGTCAGACTTTATTTTTTGGTGCTCCAAAATCACTGCAGAGGTGACTGCAGCCATGAAATTAAAAGAAACTTACTCCTTGGAAGAAAAGTTATGACCAACCTAGATAACATATTCAAAAGCAGAGACATTACTTTGCCAACTAAGGTCCGTCTAGTCAGGGCTATGGTTTTTCCTGTGGTCATGTATAGATGTGAGAGTTGGACTGTGAAGAAGGCTGAACGCTGAAGAACTGACGCTTTTGAACTGTGGTGTTGGAGAAGACTCTTGAGAGTCCCTTGGACTACAAGGAGATCCAACCAGTCCATTCTGAAGGAGATCAACCCTGGGATTTCTTTGGAAGGACTAATGCTAAAGCTGAAACTCCAGTACTTTGGCCACCTCATGCGAAGAGTTGACTCATTGGAAAAGTCTGTGATGCTGGGAGGGATTGGGGGCTGGAGGAGAAGGGGACGACCGAGGATGAGATGGCTGGATGGCATCACGGACTCAATGGACATAAGTCTGAGTGAACTC
The DNA here is from genome assembly GCF_001704415.2 of Capra hircus. Classification (NCBI taxonomy): domain Eukaryota; kingdom Metazoa; phylum Chordata; class Mammalia; order Artiodactyla; family Bovidae; genus Capra; species Capra hircus. Next base: position 54,464,919 of record NC_030809.1, on the reverse strand, counting down.
TGGGAGTTGGTGATGGACAGGGAGGCCGGGCGTGCTGCTATTCATGGGGTCACAAAGAGTCGGACACGACTGAGAGACTGAACTGAACTGAACTGAAGTCTTGATTTGACCTGGATCAAAATTTTAATTTTCAGCAAGGTGATAAAGTAGGTTATTATGGTGGAGAAGAGGCAGAAAACATATATTTTCCTTTCTCTATTTTAAATATGTTTTATATTATTCATAGCTATTTGATAAATGGAAATTCCTATAGGTAGTCACAGGAGATAGGTTTTCTTCAGAATAGGGTAGTCCTAAAGATAAATGTATTTTATAAAATAAGTTGCTTTTAGAGTATGAATTTTTTTGCATCATAACCTTGGTTTGTTGTTGTTCAGTTGCTCAGTCATGTCTGACTCTTTGTGACTCCATGGCTGCAGCACACAAAGCTTTCCTGTCCTTCACTATCTCCGTAATTTGCTCAAACTCATGTCTACTCAGTTGGTAATGCCATCCAAACATCTCATCCTCTGTTACCCCCTTCTTCTCCTGCCTTCAGTCTTTCCAGCATAAGGATCTTTTCTAATGAGTCAACTCTTCCATCAGTCCTTCCAATGAATATTCAGGACTGATTTCCTTTAGGATTGACTGGTTTGATATCCTTGCAGTCCAAGGGACTCTCAAGAGTCTTCTCCAACACCACAGTTCAAAAGCATCAATTCTTCAGTGCTCAGCCTTCTTTATGGTCCAACTCTCACATCCATACACGACTACTGGAAAAACCATAACTTTGACTATATGGACCCTTTTGAGCAAAGTGTTATCTCTGCTGTTTAATACACTGTCTAGCTTTGTCATAGCTTTTCTTCCAAGGAGCAAGCATCTTTTAATTTCATGGCTGCAGTCACTGTCCACAGTAAGTTTGGAGCCCAAGAAAATAAAGTCTGTCACTGTTTACATTTTTCCCCCATTTATTTTCATGAAGGTATGGGACTGGATGTCATTTATAGCTTATAATGAAGGATGTCAGTTTTATGATCATTGAAGAAGAAGATTTAGCCTCAGGACCAGGGACCAGGGACCAGGCTTGATCACTCAAGAGCTTTTGTGTAGTAGAGTTTTATTAAAGTACAAAAAGGTGCAGAGAAATCTTCTAACATAGACATCAGAAGGATGATGGAAAGTGCAAGGGAGCTATATACTTTTTCAATTGGTTATTACAATAAATCAAAAGACTGTCTCAAGGTTCTAAAATTCTTACCAAACTTTTGCCCACAATATGCATTTTAAGATAATAGGATTAGTAAGAATCCTTGTTTCTCCAGAAGGAGAAACATGGCCTCAAGGAGGATACATTGTTGTTATATAATAATTGGTACAGAGTTTAAGTTGTGTTGTTTTATTGCATAATCATCATCTCTGGGCTTAAAGAAAAATAAGTTTTATGTGAATAAGACTAAGGAATGTAGAAAAAAAAAAAGTTTGTCCTTTTCTCCTCCTTAAGAAGTTCAGACCCCTCTCTCCTCCTTGAGAGCCCCAGTTTCCTCTCTCCTCCTTGGGGACACCGAATTTCTTATCAACCTACCTAGGAATTGACTCTCTCCCCATGATCTTAGTTTTTTGAATGTTGAATTTTAAACCATCTTTTTCACACTCCTCTTACATCTTCATCAAGAGGCTCTTTAATTTCACTTTACTTTCTTCCATGAGGGTGGTGTCATCTTCATATCTGAGGTTATTTATATTTCTTCAACAATCTTAATTCCAGCTTGTGTTTCATATGGCTTGGCATTTTGCATAATGTGCTTTGCATATAAGTTGAAAAAACAAGGTGACAGCATCCACCTAAGTTAGGCAAGCAATAGATACTCAGGATCTGCTCCTATGAGTCTCTAAATACTTTCTTTATTAAAAAAAAATAGAATGACATTATTATTGATTACAGAAGGAATTCCATGTTTGTTTAGGACCTTTTAAACATGCTACAGTTAAGGAAACTGAGTACAGAAATCTAATGCTGCTGAGGTCCAGCCCTGGTGGATCCAGGGAACTCGAAGCAGGGACGGCGTCGGCGTCTGAGGAATTAATTGCTTAATTAAAGATACGGAGGGAGATTAGAAAGAAATAATGTAGTAGGAAAATAAGTGGAGAAAAGAGGCTGAATAACTTGGTTTACGTGGAAAACCCATAAAACTCCAAGAGAAGGAGTTTGCACTACCTACGTAGGCCACTGGCGCCTGCTTGAATAGTGGAGCATGCTACTCCTTGGGCTCCCTCTTGCGTGGGTCTTAGAAGCCAGGGCAAGTAAGTATATATGGTGAGCCTCCACATTCCAGATGGGAATTCAGCCATAAAAGAAGAGAATGAGAAAAGACCGCATGGGGGAAACCAGTCTTTCCAGGAACTGGTCTGTTTCTTTATTTTCCAGGTCTGCTTTTATACTTTTAGTTGTACATAGAGATAAATGTAAGAAACAGAGTCACACATGGTCAGCTGCTCCGACCCTTATCAGCATATCTTTGTTCTTACAAGTGTCTTACATTTGTTCACAATATCTTCTGGTCTGGAGACCAATTAACATTTTATGGCCCCACCTTTCTTTCTATTGATAAAGTAATGATCAGAAAATTTGTTTCCCCTTAAGATCTATTTAGTCTTAAGATAGTGATAAAGTTACATTTTTACATAGCAAGGACACAGTGATTTATAACAAAGAAAGAGGAGTACAGTGATCTACAACAAAAAAATTCATTAACTCAAAAGTCTAGTATTGCTAACATCAAAACTACTATATTTCTTTTTCTACATTACAGTTACATTGATTAACATACTCCTAGGTGCCTAAGGATATGGAGGCCAGGCAGCAATCATTAACTCAGCAATGAAACCCTTCACCAACATGATTTTTATCTTTAGAAAAATCCTATGCTAACTAAGACTTTCAAAATGCTCCAAACTCTCTGTGCTGTTTATGGTTGAGGGGTTGTAAACAATCATATAAGTAGTAGCAAGAGTGTGGATAATCCTGTCACATAAGCTAGTCTGCCAGCAGAGAGGTTTTTGGACTAAAACTTTTGTCATGCCAGGAGATTTATTAATTAGAGTCCTAAGTTAACTCCTTTTTAGAGAGAGGTGGGGGGATAGCCCCCCATAATGTCAGAAGAATAGGTGAAAGGCATAATGCAGCAAGGCAGGCAAACTCTGGTTTTTGGGGCAGATGCACAAGCAGATCCAATAATGCTCCCTTAAGGCCTGACTTGCCTTTGCCTGAGGGGCCCCTTAACCTCATGACCTTTGCCACAGGCGGGACTCCTCATGCCAGCAAAATGCCTTAGCTGACTTGTTCAAGACCTACAGTGAAGAAGAATGCCAAGCCAAGTCTCTTGGCTTACAGAATAACTCCTTAATACACCATGCTGCCTGTCTCAGTGCCCAGCAGGAGTGATAGGCAAAACTATATCACACCTGTGATTCATTTCTCTCTATGTGTTTTTTGCCTCAGTCTTAAAATATTGTATTCTAAGGATTTGTCTTTAAAGATAAAGAACACTGGAGCACTGAAAGAATTCATTCAGTCTGAGTTATTTAAGTTTTTAAGAAAAGACAAGAAAATCATACTAACAGCCCATTGCTTCCAATTTCAGCATCATATTCTCATTTGAAATGTGACTGATTGCTATTAACCCAATTATTGCCTACAGATATTTCTCATCTTAGAATGAAATACTAAACCAAAGAATTGAAATAAAATTGAGGGATTTTCCTATGTATTTTATGTAAGGAACAAAGTAGAGACAACTGTTCATAGATTTTCACTGATGATTCATACATGAAATAAATACTCATAATATGATTAGTACTCATGTAGCCATTTCCATATATTATGAGCAAAGTATTTGTCCTGGGGAGGCTGTTTTCCCACCACATCTTTTGTAATAAACCTGGAGCTAGTTCTGTTAAAGTACTCAGGGAAGATAATTTATTGCTTGCAGAGTGGACACTGCAAGAAAACCCAGTGACCATTTGCTTCCTTCTTTACTCTCAAGCAAACAGTGGCTGAGGCTACTGGATGCCAGAGTTCTGAACAGACTTTTTGCCTTCCATGACCTGCCTATCTTCACAATGGGTTCCAGTGTTTTGGATCAAGCCAAGACCGGCCTGTCAGGAAAATATTGGTTGGAATACTTTTTAATAAGAATAAAATAGTTATGCACACTCATTTTTATAGCACTTAAGTTATACTACTGCTGCTCTCATGTCTGAATGTCAGAACACCAAACACCCCCAGAAAATAAATTTTACATTTCCAATGTTGCATAATAAGCCTGGAGCCACTCCAAGCATCATTAATAAAAACCTAATGGTAAAACAATAACAAGGAGGAAATGCCAGTGAAGCACAAATTTGTTGAGAGTAAATTATTTCTCACCCCAGCAGACTTGTTGCATTTGACATTTTATGAAATCAGCCAAAGTGGAACTAAAAACAGCTTCTCGAGGAGACTTTGATATCAGACTGCTGGGAGTCTCCAAGGACAGCTGACACTACTGAAAAGGCCTCAAACTGTGAATTAGGAGAGCAGTCTTGTGATCAATTTCTGTGATGAACTTCTTATTCTCCATAAATATATTTCATGTTCATGTGGCACAGTCTTAGCCCTATAGCAGGGAAAAAGTGGCAGCAGGCAGGCAGAGGGAAAAAAAGGATCATCAAACATTCCAGAAAATAGTCTTCTCATATATCTCTTAGTGCCGTATGTTTGCTTTTACTTTGGTTAAGCACAACAATCTGCTTGAGAAAAAAATCTGGAAAAAACAAAGGTGCCTTTGCCAATATTATGTTTTACTTTGACAAGTTCTGAGATTTCTGAGGGGAATCCATTATAACTGAGATCAGGTCAGTCATTTATGTTGTATACAAATATAATCTAAAGATAGAGCCTTCACAGCAAATATTTCTTCTTAAGGGTAGGCATTTGGAAGGCTAAGAATGAAGCATTCTTTAATATTAACTATTCAAATAAAGTATTCTTAGCATTTTTAAATGTCCTTGTTAAAAACATTGGTTATATTGTTTGCTTTTACACTTTATGTATAGACACTGGACAGTGCAACATTAAATTTATGGATCGACAAACTCAGCAGAACAAAATCCAAAACTTTGGCTAAGTTTTTATATTTTATGTGTGATTACACTAAAGGTGTCCTGCTTTCTTTTTGGCATAAACAAGTTTAGTATATCTCCAAGTCTTGTTTTTAAAATAAGCCAAGCTACAAATTCTTAGCTGTATTTAGGATAACTCACAAATTCAGGTGGATGTTAATTGTTTTTTTATTTTTAAGATATACTTTGTATATATATATATGCATTCAAACTTGAAAGTAAAAAATGAAATTATTAGTTGCTCAGTCTTGTCCAGCTCTTTGCAACTCCATGGACTATAGCCCACCATGCTCCTCTGACCATGAAATTCTCCAGGCAAGAATACTGGAGTGGATTGCCATTCCCTTCTCCAGGAGATTTTCCTGACCTAGGGACAGAACCCAGGTCTCCTGCATTCAGGAAGATTCTTTACTGTCTGAACTACCAGGGAAATCCATTCAATAATACTGGAGTGGGTAGTCATTCCCTTTTCCAGGGGATCTTCCTGACCTACGGATCAAGCCTGGGTCTCCTGCACTGCAGGTGGACTCTTTTACTGTCTGAGCCAGCAGCAAAGCCCAACCAGAGCACCCAAACAGGGACATGAACCCTGGACCCTAATATTAAAAGTCTGATGCTATACTGACTGTGTTATCCAAGCATTACAAACTTAAAAAATGAAAATTTAAATAATTAGTATGTGTTAATCAATTTATTTATTTATTTTTATTTTTACTTTGCTTTACTTTACAATACTGTATTGGTTTCGACATACTTTGACCTGAATCCACCACGGGTGTACATGCAATCCCAACATGAACCCCCCTCCCACCTCCCTCCCCACAACATCCCCCTGGGTCATCCCCATGCACCAGCCCCAAGCATGCTGTATCCTGCATCAGACATACACTGGTGATTCGATTCTTACATGATAGTATACATGTTTCAATGCCATTCTCCCAAATCATCCCACCCTCTCCCTCTCCCTCTGAGTCCCAAAGTCTGCTATACACATCTGTGTCTTTTTTGCTGTCTTGCATTGTGTTAATCAATTTAGATAGACTCCCTTAAGAATACTAGTTTCCTAAATTTTAGACTGTGAAGGTCATATATTCACGAAATTTATCCACATATATTATTTTATATTATTTCTAAATACAATAACTCATTTTACCAGAATCATTTTGTGAAGTTTTGCAATAGACTGAGCTATATAATTCAGTTATTCCATAACAAAATATAGTTAACAACCCAACATTACTTTTGAAATGTGATCATTTTTTTTTCAATCTAAGGAAAGTTAACTTGAAGAATTAATGTTGGCTCTTTGCATATGTTGTGTACTTCATCCATGATTATAATTACTATTTTATATCTAAAATATGTGTATTTTTTTCAGTTTAACTTATGTGATGTGCAATTAATTATGGTAACTATCTCAAAGAATGAAGAATTTTAAGTAACAGGGAAAGGAGTACGTGGAGGTTGTATATTGTCACACTGCTTATTTAACTTATATGCAGAGTACATCATGAGAAACGCTGGGCTGGAAGACGCACAAGCTGGAACCAAGATTGCCAGGAGAAATATCAACAACCTCAGATATGCAGATGATATCATTCTAATGGCCAAAGGCAAAGAGGAGCTAAAGAGCTTCTTAATGAGGTGAAAGAGGAGAGTGCAAAGCAGGTTTAAAATTTAACATTCAAAAACCTAAGGTCATAGCATCTGGCCCCATCACTTCATAGCAAATAGATGGGGAAAAAGTGGAAACAGTGACAGATTTTGTTTTCATGGGGTCCAAAATCACTGTGGACAGTGACTGCAGCCACAATTATAAGACACTTGCTCTGTGGAAGCAAAGGTATGGCAAATCTTGACAGTATATTGAAAAGCAGAAGCACCCCTTTGCTGACAAAGGTCCATATAGTCAAAGGTATGGTTTTTCCAGGAGTCGTGTGCAGATGTGAGAGCTGAACCATAAAGAAGGCCAAGTGCCAAAGAATTGATGCTTTCCAATTATGGTACAGGAGAAGACTGTTGAGAGTCCCTTGGACAGCAAGGAGATCAAACCAGTCAATTCTAATGGAAATCAATCCTGAATATTCAGTGGAAGGACTGATGCTGAAGCTGAATCTCCAGTACTTTGGCCACCCAATGTGAAGAGCCAGTTCTTTGGAAAAGACTCTGATGGTGGGAAAGATTGAGGGCAGAAGAAGAAGGGGATGACAGAGGATGAGACTGTTGGATGGCATCATTGACTTAATGGACATGAGTTTGAGCAAAGTGTGAGAGATAATGAAGGACAGGGTACCACAGTCCATGGGGTTGCACAAAATCAGACACAACTTAGAGAAATGAGCAACAACTACAAGCAGCAAATATAAAATTTGGCTCACTTATATAGAAATAAAATGTCTGTTTCATTAGACAGGATGCTGAGTAAGATAGTGTTTTTCATTGAATGAATACTGTGTTAGTACAGGATAAGATTTCTAATCCCTAGTCTACTCTTAAAAACCATGTAACCCTGTATAAGACATATTCCCTATTTCATTTTCCTGTATCTTTTCATCTTTAAAATGTGACTGTAATATTAGCTTTTTCTTTCTTTATTTTTTAATTTAAATTTATTTATTTTAATTGGAGACTAATTACTTTACAATATTGTATTGGTCCTGCCACACATCAACATGAATCTGCCATGGGTGTACACGTGTTCCCCATTCTGAACCCCCCTCCCACCTCCCTCCCCATACCATCCCTCCAGGTCATCCCAGTGTAACAGCCCCAAGGATCCTCTATCAAACCTGGACTGGTGATTCGCTTCTTATATATTATACATGTTTCCATGCCATTCCCCTAAATCATTCCACCCTCTCCCTCTCCCTCTCCCTCTCCCACAGAGTCCAAAAGACTGTTCTATACATCTGTGTCTCTTTTGCTGTCTCGTATACTTTTTAAAAGAGAGAGAAAAAAAAAAAGTTTTTCTTTTTAAAAAAGACTAATGGAATCAAAGGTATATGTATGGAAAGTTTAAAAAATATACAGTACTATTGATATTTAATAGGTTATTGCTTTTTTCACTGAGTAGAATAGAAACAAAAATAATTTATCTTCATAATGTACCTTTTTTAAGGCTGCCTAACGGAGAAGTCAATGGTAACCCACTCCAGTACTCTTGCCTGGAAAATCCCATGGATGGAGGAGCCTGGTAGGCTGTAGTCCAAAGGGTTACTAAGAGTCGGGCACGACTGAGGGACTTCACTTTCACTTTTCACTTTCATGCATTGGAGAAGGAAATGGCAACCCACTCCAGTATTCTTCCCTGGAGAATCCCAGGGACATAGGAGCCTAGTGGGCTGCTATCTATGGGGTCGAACAGAGTCGGACATGACTGAAGCGTCTTAACAGCAAAGATTCACAAGAATAACTCTTTTTTTTTTTTTTTTAATGGTGTTAGAAGGATTGAATCACAGATACATTTGCTGACTGTGTAGATCACAAAATAATGTATTTAAAATGATTTGAACAAATTGATAAATTGTATCTTTGTTTTTGCTTTATATACTACATGCTCTATTTGGTATCTATAAATCAGAAAGAAGGATTATATCAACAGAGAATGAGGGAAAGGGTGTAAAATTAAACTTGTTCCAATACATGTGCACATATAGACTTACTGTATACCTTGCTTCCCTTCATAAACATCATAGTTATGGAAGGATACTCCAATATTAAATCCTGGCAGATTCATTAAGGTTTAAAAACCCATGTAAACCTTGCTGTCCTCTTGTATGGAGTTTTTCAAGTAGTAATGCAATGATTTATGAGTTTAAGGCCATTGCCCTTCATAACTTTGTTAAATTACATGAACATTGTTGGGGTATCAGTATACAATAATAATAAATACATGCAGTCTTCAGTAACTTCACTTTCATTTCTGTCATTAATTTGTTTTTCCCCACAGCTCCTTAAATGCTATCCCTAATGTTCTCCAAACCCTATAATGTTAGCAGAATATAGATGTCTCCTTTCTCTGCCAGGAAACTGACGGATTCATTTGTAAACTGGTCACTGATCATCTACCTGTTAGTAGACCTACTAAAAACACCATAGAACAAAAGGTTTTTTTTTTTTTTTTTTTAACTTATTGTAGTGATTTAACCTGTTCTTCTACAGTTGTGCTAAGTCACTTCAGTCATGTCCAACTCTTTGTGATCCCACGGACTGTAGCTCACTATGCTTCTATGTCCATGGGATTCTCCAGGCAAGAATACTGGAGTGGGTTGCCGCTACAGTTGTGTTAAGTCACAGCCGAGTGTATATAATTAATTTGGAAAAATTCTAGTGAATAATTTATTAAAATTAATAGAAAAGTAAAATAAACTTTAGTTTATATTCCTTATATTATATGCCTCACTGTCTTATACTTGTAAGAGCTTTATGTTGTTTAAAGCTTTAGTTTGATCATTTTTAGGTGAGAGAGATTATCCTTGGTAGAATGTCAAGTCCAATTACAATTAAAATATATTAAATATTATTTGGCAAATTATGCTGGTGTATTCTCTATATATAATGACGCTGATGATACAAATTAAACTTGTCCTTTAAGTATTTACACACAGGGAAATTTAAAGCAGAACCTCTGCTGCTGCTGCTGCTAAATCACTTCAGTCGTGTCCGACTCTGTGCGACCCCATGGACTGTAACCTAGCAGGCTCCTGCACCAATGGAATTTTCCTGGCAAGAGTACTGGAGTAGGGTGTCATTTCCTTCCCCAAGGAGGGCCTCTAGACTATGATAAAGGTTCAGTGTGTCACTTAGGATGAGTGAGTAGCCAGGACTTATATTAGAGATAATAAGACATTCATCAAAATTTATATCACCTGAAAGAAAAAATATATGTAAATGAAATATACATATGTATGCAAATGGACACATGTGACACACATATGTATACATACAGCCTTAAAACTTGCTTTAAATTTATTTAAAGCCTAGTGAGAATAAACTGGAAAATGACAGGAGTGTTCAGCTACCTCGGCATTCAAAGAGTCATCCTCTTAAGAAAGGCAACTTAGTCCTCATCTTCAGAGAGGTTACATGCGATTGGACAGACATAATCAGGGTCCTACTTAGGAATTTCGTTAAACTGATAAGTCTCTGGACCATTGAATATAGGGTACAGCTAGTGTACAACTATACTAACTGTACTATGGATTTTAATTTAAATGAACACAGCTTTAGGGCAGCCCGTCCTTCCAGGGTTCTTTCTCCATATACCCTTCTTGGAATGTCAGATTAAGCACTACTAAAAACAGTGCTCTTCAAGTCTATTCAGTGGGATTTTCTGGTGAAACAAGGCATTTTAGCCCTGTTTCACTTTCCTCAAGACAGATTTCATGTGATCCATATAGTGAAAAAGACTGGCTATTTATCGTGTGTTCTCTGTACTGGTTGGTTTTAAAAATGGAAATCATTTCAGAGAAAGTGAGCTGAATTCTTTCTGAAACTCCATTCTTGGAATGGCCAAGAGACACTAAACACATAAACTTCACTAATTTGAAATAGGTCCTATTCTTTAGATTCCTTTTTTTTTTTTTTTTCCGAAATTAGTAGATTAATCCTGTGAAAATGTAGATTCCAGAATTTTTTCTGAGATTGGAAATGACTCACTTCATTAAAACAATGTATCAATGTAAACAGAATAAAATGTAAAACATTATTTCTGAGAATGAGTAATAAAAATAGATATGCATTGGCACCTAATAACAAGCTAGGGATTACAAATCATGTTGCACTTTTTGATAATCTTGTACTATTAATTTTAGTGTATATATAAAGGAACAAAGGCAGTTCCTGCCCTCATAATTAAAACAATATAGATTATAAATAGCAGAGCCAAAAGCTGGCCTGCATATTGCATTGCCTAATTCCTAAATATCAAGATCTATGACATCAGAATGAAATTGTAAGACATTAGAATTATGTGGCAGAGAGTGACGGGAACGGATATATATTTACTCCTACAATGAGCCCCACATTTTATACGTACTGATCTTCAACTCCTTTTCCGATTTGGAAGCAGTCTGTTGTTCCATGTCCAGTTCTAACTGTTGCTTCCCGACCTGCATACAGATTTCTCAAGAGGCAGTTTAGGTGGTCTGGTATTTTCATCTCTTTCAGAATTTTCCACCGTTTATTGCGATCCACAGGGTCAAAGGCTTTCACATAGTCAATAAAGCAGAAATAGATGTTTTTCTGGAACTCTCTTGCTTTTTCCATGATCCAGTGGATGTTGGCAATTAGATCTCTAGTTCCTCTGCCTTTTCTAAAACCAGTTTGAACATCAGGGAGTTCACGGTTCACATGTTGCTGAAGCCTGGCTTGGAAAATTTGGAGCATTACTTTACTAGCATGTGAGATGTGTGCAATTGTGCGGTAGTTTCAGCATTTTTTTTTGCATTGCCTTTCTTTGGAATTGGAATGAAAACTGACCTTTTCCAGTCCTGTGGCCACTGCTGAGTTTTCCAAATTTGCTGGCATATTGAGTGCAGCACTTTCACAGCATCATCTTTCAGGATTTGAAACAGCTCCACTGGAATTCCATCACCTCCACTAGCTTTGTTCATAGTGATGCTTTCTAAGGCCCACTTAACTTCACATTCCAAGATGTCTGGCTCTAAATTAGTGATCACATCATCATGATTATCTGGGTCATGATGATCTTTTTTGTACAGTTCTTCCGTGTATTCTCGCCACCTCTTCTTAATATCTTCTGCTTCTGTTAGGTCCATACCATTTCTGACCTTTATTGAGCCCACCTTTGCATGAAATGTTCCCTTGGTATCTCTAATTTCCTTAAAGAGATCTCTAGTCATTCCCATTCTGTTGTTTTCCTCTATTTCTTTGCATGATCGCTGAGGAAGGCTTACTTATCTCTTCTTGCTATTGTTTGGAACTCTGCATGCAGATGCTTATATCTTTCCTTTTCTCCTTTGCTTTTCACCTCTCTTCTTTTCACAGCTATTTGTAAAGCCTCCCCAGAGAGCCATTTGTTTTTTTGCATTTCTTTTCCATGGGGATGGTCTTGGACCCTGTCTCCTATACAATGTCACAAACCTCATTCCATAGATCATCAGGCACTCTATCTATCAGATCTAGGCCCTTAAATCTATTTCTCACTTCCACTGTATAATCATAAGGGATTTGATTTAGGTCATACCTGAATGGTCTAGCAGTTTTCCCTATTTCCTTAAATTTGAGTCTGAATTTGGTAATAAGGAGTTCATGATCTGAGCCACAGTCAGCTCCTGGTCTTGTTTTAGTTGACTGTATAGAGCTTCTCCATCTTTGGCTGCAAATAATATAATCAATCTGATTTTGGTGTTGACCATCTGGTGATGTCCATGTGTAGAGTCTTCTCTTGGGTTGTTGGAAGAGGGTGTTTGCTATGACCAGTGCATTTTCTTGGCAAAACTCTATTAATCTTTGCCCTGCTTCATTCTGCATTCCAAGGCCAAATTTGCCTGTTACTCCAGGTGTTTCTTGACTTCCTACTTTTGCATTCCAGTCCCCTATAATGAAAAGGACATCTTTTGGAATCAAGATTGTCGGGAGAAATATCAATAACCTCAGATATGCAGATGACACCACCCTTATGGCAGAAAGTGCAAAGGAGCTAAAAAGCCTCTTGATGAAAGTGAAAGAAGAGAGTGAAAAAGTTTGCTTAAATTCAACATTCAGAAAACGAAGATCATGGCATCCGGTCCCATCACTCCATGGGAAATAGATGGGGAAAAAGTGGAAACAGTGTCAGACTTTATTTTTGAGGGCTCCAAAATCACTGCAGATGGTGAGTGCAACCATGAAATTAAAAGACGCTTACTCCTTGGAAGAAAAGTTATGACCAACCTAGATAGCATATTCAAAAGCAGAGACATTACTTTGCCGACTAAGGTCTGTCTAGTCAAGGCTATGGTTTTTCCATTGGTCATGTATGGATGTGAGAGTTGGACTGTGAAGAAGGCTGAGCACCAAAGAATTGATGCTTTTGAACTGTGGTGTTGGAGAAGACTCTTGAGGGTCCCTTGGACTGGAAGGAGATCTAACCAGTCCATTCTGAAGGAGATCAACCCTGGGATTTCTTTGAAAGGAATGATGCTAAAACTGAATCTCCAGTACTTTGGCCACCTCCTGCGAAGAGTTGACTCATTGGAAAAGACTGATGCTGGAAGGGATTGGGGGCAGGAGAAGAAGGGGACGACCGAGGATGAGATGGCTGGATGGCATCATGGACCTGATGGTTGGTGATGGACAGGGAGGCCTGGCTTGCTGCGATTCATGGGGTCACAAAGAGTCGTACACGACTGAGCGACTGAACTGAACTGAACTGATCTTCAACTATGAAGTAATTACTGTTACTTATACCTGCCACGTGAAGAAATTTGATATTCAAACAAGTTTTAAAGTGTTAAAATCATGTCTTGCCCATTGACAACAGAGGGCTTCATACTCTTGTACTGACTTCAAGACCTTGTTACTGCTGTTGACACCATTCTGACCTCATGATCCTGTGTTTTATGTAAAATATTATGGTCCATATGTATAGTGAAATTTAATTTCATACTAAATTTCTTTCAGAATCACAATGACCATATGCTTCCTTTGGACTTTTGATATCAGATTATTACACTGTTTAGTAGAGCGGTTTCCCCAGAAATCTGAGTAGATACAAGCGGAAGTAGCACATTTCTAAAACTGCATCATGCCTTTTATGTCACAAGCACATCTCTTCCATAGCTTGCAAGGCTGGATCAAAATACATGTAGTTTGGAATTTAAAATAAATTGTCATAGGGATAAAACCTTCAAACTAAAAACTTATATTATATCAAGTAAAATGTAGAATAATCAGGGCATCTCCCAGACATCCCCCTTATTTGTGTCCCTCCCTCTGCTTGTCTACTGTGAAAGTCATATGGTATAAGAACAAGAAATGTCCTGCCAAAGAGCTCGTCAATATAAAGATGGCTTTTTTAGTAAACATTCTGTGTTGTAGCTTCACTTATAATCAAAAGAAACACCATAAGCTGTCAAATAAAACTTAAAAAACTATCTTTGATAATATATTAGTTAATAATAACCTGAGGTTTGATGGTGGCAATAAATAATCAAAGAATGAAACAGAGCAGAATTGTCATCAAAATGGTGAGAATTCACTCTATTTGATGGATATGGCTAAAAGAGAATAATAATAAAAAGACCTTTAATCCAAAATATCACTGGGTGACTTATCCATCACATGCATAATCACTGAAGGTGGTCTTTAAGCAGAAAGCTTGAGTGAGTGTTTAGACAGCTAACTATTCATTTTTATGGAAATTTTCTGATTTTAAATGTCATCCTCAACCACCCTAATTTCTGAATTGAATATCTATTTTTTAAAATAACACTGCAGATTAGATTTGGGTATTTAAGCAATATACTGCTTATTATATTATGCAGTTTTTTTTTAATTCTTTCATTCAGTCTTCTTAACCTTCATCTTTGAATAACAATGTATTAAAATTCTTTCATTCATCTCTACTAGATGAATCTCAACTCTTACAAGATTCATTCTCTTTTTCTCTTTTTTTTTTAAGAAATACTATTTCTTATGTCTAATTAATACCATTCTAATGTCTCACTAAATGGTTCTTTTTTAAAGAAATAACATTTCTTTTTTTTTTTTTTTTCACCTAAAAGAGGTAGCATTTTTAGATTTCGCTACCAGGCAATATTGCTGTATTCTGTTAATTTTGACAAGATAATTTTTATATTGGTTTGTAGAAATGATAAAGGTGAAACATAAAATCACTGATTTTTCTCCTTATCAAAATTCTCTCTGTTAATAATTATAGCTATTCTGTTATAAAATATTTTTAATGGTCACCCACAACCCCTTCTTCTAGTTAGGTCTTGATTTCAGTATCCACATCTAAACCTGATTCATCTTTACTTTGAAGGGAAGTGAAGTGAAAGTCGCTCAGTTGTGTCCAACTCAGTTGTGTCCAAAGAGTCAACCAGGACTGAGTGACTGAACTGAACTGATAAGAGAAATGACTGTCTAAAGAGAAAATAAAGAAAAATATTGCAGAGTTTATAACATGGAAGAAAAATGAAGCAATAATGGTGTATGAAAAATAAGATATAAATAACTGCGGTCAGAATGAAATCCATGAAAGTAGGTTCTACCCTGTTAGTAGGAATATACAGTCTTACAATTACTTTGGAATCAGTTCATCAGTCCCTTAAACCATTAAAAATTCATCTACATACATCTCAGAAATCCCATTCCTAGGTATTTATCTAAATTAAATATGAAACCATATGTCCATAAAGACTTTGTATATAAATGTCTTTAGCAGCTTTATTTACATTGTCCATGATCTGGAAAAAGTCCAAATGACACTTATCAAATTGTGGAAAACATACACAACAAAATGCTGCTCAGCAAAAAAAAAAAAAATAAGAATAAAAAAAAATAAATAACAAACAATATACTCAATAATATGGCTGTATCTCAAAATAATTATATTGACTAAAATCCTGTGTGAAAGTTGCTCAGTTGTGTCCAACTCTTTGCAATTCCATGGATTATACAGTCCATGGAATTCTCTAGGCCAGAATACTGGAGTGGGTAGCCTTTCCCTTCTCCAGGGGATCTTCCCAACCTAGGGATTGAACCCAGGTCTCCTTGATTGCAGGCAGATTCTTTACCAGCTGAGCCACAAGGGAATCCCCATCTTTACCTTAGTATATTACTCTTACATATAATCTGTAATGAATTTCAGAACTTTTCAGATGAGTAAAGTATCATGTATTGAAACGTTCCATAGGAAACTAATCTAGAGTATTAAGGTAGGTGATACAATTAATGATGTGATCTAGAAATATAGAAATTGTATCTTAGAAAAAGAAACTACTGTAAATCAGCACAAAAGCAGAGATCTATTAATAAGGGAAAGGTATTGTGAAATTTAAAAGTTATAAATGCCAGATTTATAAGTTGACTGAATTTTTATTTTAGTAAATGCATTTAATGTGCATGCTAAACTCAAATTAATAAATGATGAAGATTATGACTTTATAAATAGCATAATTTAAATAAAAATATTTTGAAATTCCATGTATTATGAATATGCTAACTAAGATTTTAGAAAAGATATTTCTGTATTTAAATAAATGAGAGCATACTAGAGAATAACTGTCTCGAACGTGCATCCACAGCTTTATGTCTTCTTCTCTTGATAACTACACTTTCTCACAGATTAGCTCTTATTTATTGTCATCATTTTCATTGTTTTCCCTTCAGTATAAAAAATAGATTTATGTTTTTCATCATTAAAAATAACAAGAATTTCCCAATGTGGACAATTTTGAAAATTTCATAAAGTATGAGAAAGATTATCAATCTAATGATCCTTTATTCTACTGTCTGCTGATAGCAATTCTAGAAAATATAAGAGATTTTATCACAACAGAAATCCAACTGACTTCTGGATATCTTCCCTTTAATATTTGACAAATTCTCCAAATTATAATGTTCAGCTCTAAAAATATTATTAGATCTGTCAAAATTAGGAAAGTATTATAATATACCAGTGAGGAGATAGTGATTCACACCAGAGAGGTAGAAAGTAGGTGAAGAGGAAAGATGAGATTCTGGATGTACTCTAAAGGTAGAACCTGTAGATATTGATGGTCATTTGAATGTGGAATGGGAGAAAAAGAAGGCAAAAGGATATCTCTAGGATTTTCGGCCTCAGCCACTGAGAGTTATTGTTTCTATTTATTTCCACTTTGTAAGTAGTAGCTTTCAATAAAAAGGAATTAAGATTTTAATTGGACATATTTAGTTTGAGAATGTATATCAGAGACAAAAGTAAGGATACTGAGAATACAGTTAAAAATACAGGAGATTCACCTGGTTGAAAGGGATGACTTTGAGAGATTTAAATATATAGTTGAATTTAAAAAGCCATGAGAAATTAAAAGAAATAGTTTATAAATAGAGTAGACAGAAATGTAGGGGGTCGAGGGGAGGAACTGGCAAGTGACAGGCCATTGGCAAAATCCACCATTTATTTTTATAGATAGTTTTATTGGAATACATACATGCCAATTTCTTTCCATATTGCTGATAAATGATTTTGCACTACAATTACTGAGTGGAATAGTTGCAACAAACATTAGCTGTCACACATAAGCCATTTACTACCTGGCCCTTTACAGAAGAAGTTAACTTATCCCTGGTATACAGGAAAGTAGTTAGTAGTGACTAAAAGTTGTATCACTTTTCACTACAGTTTTCCAAGGAGAGTCCTGGTTTATACCCTGTTGTCATAGCATCCAGAACAAATAAGTAACAGACTCTTTCAATTCCTGACAGGTCTTTGGGCAATATATTATGTAATCATCCAAACTGAGATTAAAATAGAAAAATTGCATCTAGAACTCAATAGCTAATAACATGTCATTACATTTATCTTAGCTAAATGACCCCAAAGTATGAAACCATGTGCAATAGTTACTTTATTGCTAAATTTAGTCAGATGCTAACAGTATGTGCTATATGGTAAGGGAAAAAGAGGGAAATGGCACCACAAAATAAGTTATACAATAAAGAAAAGCAATAAACATAGTATTTTTCTACCCTGAAAACCTCCTATCATTTTAATAGTGACACTTAGCAATAGAGAATAAAATCAAAGATACTATGAACTTATTAGTTGGGCTGCAATTCTGTTTTCAATTTCGAGTAACTTGAATAATATGAACTACTGTCCACTTCAAAAGGACTTATGCCAGCACACCGTGGCTCCCAGGACTGCTGTATTCAATGCCCCTGACCCAATGGCAGGCCACTATTGACCCACTGCAGATGGTGACTGCAGCCATGAAATTAAGATGCTTGCTCCTTGGAAGAAAAGTAATGACAAACCTAAACAGCATATTAAAAAGCAGGGACATTACTTTGCCTGCAAAGGTCTGCATAGTCAAAGCTGTGATTTTTCCAATAGTCATGTATGGATGTGAGAGCTGGACAATAGAAAAGGATGAGCACCGAAGAAGTGATACCTTTGAACTGCGGTGTTGGAGAGGACTCTTGAGAGAACCTTGAACTGCAAGGAGATCAAACCAGCTAATCCTAAAGGAAATTGACCCTGAATATTCATTGGAAATACTGATGCTGAAGCCAAAGCTCCAATATGTTGGCCAGCTGATAAGAAGAGTCGACTTATTGGAAAAGACCCTGATGTTGGGAAAGATTGACAGCAGGAGGACAAGGGGATAACAGAAAATGAGATGGTTGGGTGGTATCACCGACTCACTGGACATGAGTTTGAGGAAATGCTGGGAGATGGTGAAGGACAAGGAACCCTGGCATGCTGCAGCCCATGGGGTCACAAAGAGTTGGACATGACTGAGCAACTGAACAGCAACAACAGTCATATGGGGCCCTCATACTTTGTAGTCGTTTCCTTCAGGAGTCCTACTGGTTCTCACAAGGAGAATGGAAAGAATAGAGAAAGTTTTTCTATGGTATTGACTGGGAGTGGAAGAACAGCCACCATGAAATCCACTCAGACACCTCCTCTTATTAAAAAATTCCTTGCTTTGTTGGGGTAGGGCATCATCAAAAGACTATGATGAAATATTGCACGTAGGGGAAAGGGACTCCACCCAGCCGTACCCCCTTATCTTACTAAGGAAAAGAAGAGTGCCTTAGTTAGCCCTTTTCCTGGAAATAGAGCAGGGAAATTGGAGGATATCTGCTGTAGCTGGGGGAGATAATAGCAAAAAGGGAAAAAAGTCTATCTTTGGGTGAGGGACAGAAACACTTATGAAGGCCATCTATCCCCAGACACAGGTCCGGGATACACAATAAAGACCAGAGCTTAATCCGTTTAGAGATTATCCTCCCAACACTCTATCCCAAGAGTAATAATGCACTGACCTCAGCACAGTCTTTTAAACAGAATGGGCATTAATAATATCTTATGAAAGAAAGAATAAAGAAGAGAAAAAGAAAATAACTCTAATGTTATATTCATAGGGCGTTTTTAAAATATTGAATTTGTTCCAAATAATAATGAGCATTTGTCAAAAGCAAGCATAAGAAATGGAGTTCCTCTGGAATGATAAGGGGATAGGGAAAGAATATATGTAGCCTGAGTAAAATAATATAGAAAATTAAGAGTTTGAAGTTTGTGAAAGAGACTGAGAGTGTTAGTCACTCAGTTGTGCCCGACTCTTTGAGACCTCATGGACTGTAGTCCACCAGACTCCTCTGTCCATGGAATTCTCCAGGCAAGAAGACTGGAGTGGGTTGTTCTTCCCTTCTCCAAGGGATCAAACCTGGACTTCCTGCATTGCAGGCTGATTCTTTATAATCTGAGCCACCATACTGTCAGAAATATCCACAGATATTTCCTGCCATAGTTTCAGTGTAATGGCTTCCCCCACAGGATACAGAGCAATTGTAGCATGAGACAAGGCATACAGACACCCTCTAGAAGAGGGAAAGGGTTTTTGAAAACTGATCTTATTCTATAGCCTCCAAAAATGGTTGCAGTCCCACCTGAGTCATGGGGACTTCTGACTTACAGTGTTGTAAGATAATAAATGTGTGTTGTTTTAAGGCAAAGGTTTGTAGTAATTTGATACAGTAGCAATAAGAAACAAATATGCTGACATGACACTTTGAAATAAAAATAATTTAAAAAGTGGGAGTGCTTCCTCCTTTGTCTCCTCTTCTTTGATGACCTTAGAAGTTAGGTATTGAAAATGTTGTATGCATGGGCTGGTGCCTGAACCCTTAGTTATGAGTAGGAAACACAAGTCAATTTTAAATCACTAAGATTTCTTATTTGGTTTTGAGTCTCTAAGTCATGTCTGATTCTTTTGCCACCCAATGGACTGCAGTCTGCCAGGCTCCTCTGTCCATGGGATTTCATAGGCAAGAATACTGGAGTGGGTTGCAATTTTCTTCTCTAAAGGATCTTCCTGACCCACGTCAGAGATTGAACCTACGTCCCCTGCTTAGCAGGTAGATTTTTTAGCACTCAGCCACCTGGGAAGCCAGTATTATGATGGCTCAGGAATTTCAGTTAGGAAAATAGTATTGGAAATAAATTTAAATATAAGCATCTCAGTGAAAATGTTTTTAATGGGTAAAATAATAACATTGGGATATGAAATAGTTTCAGGTTAAACTTTTGGGGGCTCTCAAGCTTAAGTAAACATAGTCTTTTCAGAAGCAGTCACATGAGAAAGGAATAAAGATCTCAGTAAAGTTATATCTAATTAGAGAGAAAACAACTGGTTATATGATGCAATTGGTTATACATAACACAAATGATGATGTGTACTCCTGAAGTACTAATAGTTAACATACTTTAATTTTGCTGCTAAATCGCTTCAGTCGTGTCCGACTCTGTGCGACCCCATAGACGGCAGCCCACTAGGCTCCGCCATCCCTGATATTCTCCAGGCAAGAACACTGGAGTGGGTTGCCATTTCTTTCTCCAGTGCATGAAGGTGAAGAGTGAAAGTGAAGTCGCTCGGTCGTGCCCGACTCTTAGCGACCCCATGGACTGCAGCCTACCAGGCTTCTTAGTCCATGGGATTTTCCAGGCAAGAGTACTGGAGTGGGTTGCCATTGCCTTCTCCAACTTAAAGTTTAGGGATTTTATAACAATTGTTTTTCTTATTTATTTATTTTCTAAAGGTTAACTTTACCTGAATTACTAAAGTTTGATAATAAGGCTATTTTAATGATACTTAGATGTTCTAGAAACAAACTTCATTAGTATTATATATTGGTGTTGTAAAGGCCAAACTGGTCCACAGGCAATATTAATAAACCTACCTTAACTGTATTGTTACAAAAATTAACAAAAATTGTTATCTTATATTCAAAATAACTTTAAGCTTCAAGGTCCATGGCCTTGTCTAACTCAATGAAACCAAGCCATGCCTGTGGGGCCATCCAGGATGGGCTGGTCATGGTGGAGAGGTATGACAGAATGTGGTCCACTGGAGAAGGGAATGGCAAACCACTTCAGTATTCTTGCCTTGAGAACCCCATGAACAGTATGAAAAGGGAAAATGATAGGATAATGAAAGAGGAACTTCCCAGGTCAGTAGGTACCCAATATGCTACAGGAGATCAAATGAAAAATAACTCCAGAAAGAATGAGGAGATGGAGCCAAAGTAAAAACAATACCCAGTTGTAGATGTGACTGTTGATAGAAGCAAGGTCTGATGATTTAAAGAACAATATTGCATAGGAACCTGGAATGTTAGATCCATGAATCAAGGCAAATTGGAAGTGGTCAAACAGGAGATGGCAAGAGTCTACGTCAACATTCTAGGAACCAGTGAATTAAAACGGACTGGAATGGGTGAATTTAACTCAGATGACCATTTTATATACTACTGTGGGCAGGACCCCTTAGAAGAAATGGAGTAGCCATCATGGTCCACAAGAGTCCAAAATGCAGTACTTGGATGCAACCTCAAAAATGACAGAATGATCTCTGTTTGTTTCCAAGGCAAACCATTCAGTATCAGAGTAATCCAAGTCTGTGTCCCAAGCAGTAATGCTGAAGAAGCTGAAGTTGAACGGTTCTATGAAGACCTACAAAACCTTTTAGAACTAAAAACCAAAAAAGACATCCTTTTCATTATAGGGGACTGGAATGCAAATGTAGGAAGTCAAGAAACACTTGGAGTAACAGGCAAATTTGGCCTTGGAATGTGGAATGAAGCAGGGCAAAGACTAATAGAGTTTTGCCAAGAAAATGCACTGGGCAAACACTCTCTTCCAACACCGCAAGAGAAGACTCTATACATGGACATCACCAGATGGTCAACACTGAAATCAGATTGATTATATTCTTTGCAGCCAAAGATGGAGAAGCTCTATACACTCAGCAAAAACAAGACCAGGAGCTGACTGTAGCTCAGATCATGAACTGCTTATTGACAAATTTAGACTTAAATTGAAGAAAGTAGGGAAAATCACAATACCATTCATGTAAGACCTAAACAAAATACCTTATGATTATACAGTGGAAGTGAGAAATAGATTTAAGGGCCTAGATCTGATAGATAGAGTGCCTGATGAACTATGCAATGAGGTTCATGACATTGTACAGGAGACAGGCATCAAGACCATCACCATGGAAAAGAAATGCAAAAAAGAAAAATGGCTTTCTGAGGAGGGCTTACAAATAACTTTGAAAAGAGAAGTGAAAAGCAAAGGAGAAAAGGAAAGATATAAGCATCTGAATGCAGAGTTCCAAAGAATAACAAGAAGAGATAAGAAAGCCTTCCTCAGCGATCAATGCAAAGAAACAGAGGAAAACAACAGAAGAGGAAAGACTAGAGATCTCTTCAAGGAAATTAGACACACCAAGGGAACATTTCATGCAAAGATGGGCTCGATAAAGGACAGAAATGGTATGGACCTAAAAGAAGCAAAAGATATTAAGAAGAGGTGGCAAGAATACACAGAAGAACTGTACAAGAAAGATCTTCATGACCCAGATAATCACGATGATGTTATCACTCACCTAGAGCCAGACATCCTGGAAGGTCAGGTCAAGTGGGCCTTAGAAAGCATCACTATGAACAAAGCTAGTGGAGATGATGTAATTCCAGTGGAGCTATTTCAAATCCTGAAAGATGATGCTGTGAAAGTGCTGCACTCAATATGCCACCAAATTTGGAAAACTCAGCAGTGGCCACAGACCTGGAAAAAGTCAGTTTTCATTCCAACCCCAAAGAAAGGCAATGCCAAAGAATGCTGAAACTACCACACAATTGCACTCATCTCACACACTAGTAAAGTAATGCTCAAAATTCTCCAAGCCAGGCTTCAGCAATGCGTGAACCGTGAACTTCCAGATGTGCAAGCTTGTTTTAGAAAAAGCAGAGGAACCAGAGATAAAAAAGCCAACATCCCCTGGATCATGGAAAAAGCAAGAGAGTTCCAGAAAATCATCTATTTCTGCTTTATTGACTATGCCAAACATTTGACTGCGTAGATCTCAATAAACTGTGGAAAATTCTGAAAGAGATGGGAATACCAGACCACCTGACCTGCCTCCTGAGAAATCTGTATGCAGGTCAGGAAGCAGCAGTTAGAACTGAACATGGAACAACAGACTCGTTCCAAATAGGAAAAGGAGTACATCAAGGCTGTATATTGTCACCCTACTTATTTAACTCATATGCAGAGTACATCATGAGAAACGCTGGACTGGAAGAAACACAAGCTGGAATGAAGATTGCAAGGGGAAATATCCGTAACCTCAGATATGCAGATGACACCACCCTTATGGCAGAAAGTGAAGAGGAACTGCAAAGCCTCTTGATGAAAGTGAAAGTGGAGAGTGAGAAAGTTGGCTTAAAGCTCAACATTCACAAAACGAAGATCATGGCATCCAGTCCCATCACTTCATGGGAAATAGATGGGGAAACAGTGGAAACAGTGTCAGACTTTATTTGGGGTGGGGCTCCAAAAACACTACAGATGGTGGCTGCAGCCATGAAATTAAAAGACCCTTACTCCTTCCAAGAAAATTATGATCAACCCAGATAGCATATTGAAAAGCAGAGACATTACTTGGCCAACAGAGGTTCATTTAGTCAGGGCCATGGTTTCTCCAGTAGTCATGTATGGATGTGAGAGTTGGGCTGTGAAGAGAACTGAGTGCTGAAGAATTGATGCTTTTGAACTTTGGTGTTGGAGAAGTCTCTTGAGAGTCCCTTGGACTGCAAGGAGATCTAACCAGTCCATTCTGAAGAAGATCAGCCCTGGGATTTCTTTGGAATTAATGATGCTAAAGCTGAAACTCCAGTACTTTGGCCACCTCATGTAAAGATTTGACTCATTGGAAAAGACTCTGATGCTGGGAGGGATTGGGGGCAGGAGGAGAAGGGGCGACAGAGAATGAGGGATGGCTGGACGGCATCACTAACTCGATGAAAGTGAGTCTGAGTGTACTCCGGGGGTTGGTGATGGACAGGGAGGCCTGCCATGCTGCAATTCATGGGGTTGCAGAGTCGGACATGACTGAGCAACTGAACTGAACTGAACTAACAGGTATTATCAGTTGTGGCTGGGGACAGATTTTTGTGTGTGTGTGTGTGTGACAATATTTGTAAGTATGAATATTTCATACTCATTCTTTGTTGTTAACTCGTATATAAAATAAGTTCATATTTTCTTTTTTTAATTTTCACAAAGATAGGACTGTTTTAGCCAACACATGACCAATCAATGTAAAGACTTTAACTTACACTTTGCTACAGAAAAATAGTAACCCATCATTAAAACTTTGGCTATCAGTCCATCACTGACAGCTCTCTCAAATAAATGAGACCAAAATTCAGAACCATTTTTTTTTTAACCCAATGTAATGAACCAGAGAGGCCTTACCTGTTTCCAAGTTTGAATTTGACAAACAGCAGAATATATTGATAATTGTTTAGTCATCCTTTGATGCCTGAGGGAAGAAAAAATAAAATGTTATGTGACAGAAGGAAGAAAAGTGAATTTGCAGTTGAAACACACAACCAAGTTTCATGCGTTGGTGTTGCTATTCTAGGACTACCAAATTCTCATCAGCGTGGAAACATGTCATTCGTAAATGATAAACAGTGTCTGCAAAACACTATTGCCAGGGGATTCCTTGAGTTTCAACTTACATATACAGAGTGTTTAAATCTAGCTGATGTAAAATATCTAAAACTAGTCAGATTAGACAAAAGAGTTTATGGAGTTAAACTAAAAGGTTCAATGCTATAAAGAAAAATGTTAAAGTTCATTGTGGAGATTCTCTAATGTCATAAAAACAGACAAAATATGCCACAGTTCCTTTATCTCTAATCATTTAATTGTAGAATCAATTATGTTCTGTTTTCAGCTTTTAATTTTTAAATTAGCTCTTGGCTTGTGGTGTCTTTGATTATGGAACTTAATTAGCGGTGCCTGTTGAAGAGAATTATTCTCTATACAGGATACAGGATCACATGGAAGATTAATACAAGCAATCAGACTCATAGTAAAGCTTGGTTGACTGTTTTTAAAAGTTGAAAGAACAGTTGCAAAACAGGCTGTATTCAGGGATAGAAGATTCAAAGGAAAAGAGCTACAATAAAATAAAATTAGAAGGTTCTGTGTTCCAGCTAAGAAAATATGTTGATTGAAATATTATAAATACTGTTATAGAAAAATGAATTATCATTCACTTTCTTTGTATTAGTTCACTAATACAGTGATTGACAACATGATTTCTCAAAACCAAATTAAACAAAATTTCTGACGTTTTATTTTCTAGTCTACTGGCTTTTTTTAAAAGCACCATATTACTGACATCTGTGTAGATATGTTCTTTGTATTTCCACAATGAAAAGAAATTTCCACAATTTCTGATTTTCTATACCATGCAAATTATGTAATATATAAGTACATACAGATTTACAGTAGTGAATGACAGCTAACCCAGAAATAACTTTTCAACAATATCCTATAAAATGAATTCATTAAGAGAGCTAATTATATCTATGGGAAAAATTCTCCAATATGTATATGTATAACAGGATTCCAAGTGTCACAGTGGAAAGAATCTGCCTGCCAGTGCAGGAGACCCAAGGAAAGTAGCTTTAATCCTTCAGTTGAGAAGATCCCAAGTTAGAAATGACAGTCCACTCCAGTATTCTTGCCTGGAAAATTCCTTGGACAGAGGAGCCTTGTAGACTACAGTCCATGGGATCACAAAAAGTCAGACACAACTGATGGACTGAGAACACACCACACATACACACACACATAACTGATTCACTTTGCTGTACACCTGAAACCAACACAAAAAACAAACTGTTATAAGTCAACTATTCTCCAATAAAGTCTTTAAAAAAGAAAAAAAAAACTATTAAAATTTTTGAACTCAAGGAGAGGATAGGGTTTGTACTTCAGTAGTTATGTCTCCAAATTAGTTTTCAAGTTGTTATCTAGATAATGTAGAATAGTCAGCTGTTTATACAACTAAATAGCTGTATAATCTGCTTGGCATGCAACAGAATCATTTGTTGCTCACTTGGTTACATTATGTGAGGTACTGTGGGTCACCTGCATGGCAGGCCAACAGAGTTTCATTATACTTAACTGGGTTCTCTTGAGCTGGACTCAGTTCCATTATACTTTTTTCAAGATTGATGGAAGTAATAAACATTTTTTAAGGAAATGCTTTCATATTGAAAGATAGGAGCAAGGAAAGTGGAGCCTAACTATACAGTTTTATTTAATGCTTCTACTGAGATGAGGCAAACTGAATACTGGAGTGAGTTGCCATTTCCTTCTCCAGGGGATCTTCCTGACCCAGGGATCGAGCCTGGGTCCTCCCCCATTGTAGGCAGACGCTTTTACCATCTGAGCCACCAGGGAAGTCCATTCACTTACATACTGTTAGCCAAAACATATTACACTGATCAAGCCCATGGTTTAAGATGGTGGAGGGAATTAATGTTTCCACGGAAAGCCTTGGCAATTGATATCACAATAGTCATGGATATATTATCCTATTATAGAGGGAGAATGGAGTTGGGAACAGAACTGTGGCTCCTGAGGCACTCTGGATGCAGAGAAACTGAAGATGCAGTAGGCCAGATTTTGGAAATAACTGTAACAGGAAGTCTGAAAAACAGAGATCATTTTCATCTCATCAGTCCTAGATGAAGAGATCAAGCCCTGAGCCTTTGGAGTGGGAGTACTGCCTCCAAGACCCTAGACTAGCTGAGAGCTAACCCTAGGGAGTATCAAATAGTGAGAACTCACACAAAGGAAACCACCTGAATACAAGACCCAGTATCACCCAACCACTAGTTGCACCCTGTGCAGTATGCCTCATTTGAACAACAAACAAAACAAAAATACAAACCCAATCATCAGCAGACAGGATTACTGCCTCCAGCAGAGGGGAAAACAAACAAACAAACAAAAGAAATAGCACAAATCTCACTCTATATGAAGCTTACAAAAGCCACTGGACGAACCTTAGGAGGGCAGAAATCAAAACGAAGAAAGAATTCAACCTTGAAGCCTGGAAAAAGCAGACCTCAAACACAGTAAGTTAAAAAATAATAATAATAATGAAAAGGCAGAGAAATACTACACAAAGGAAAGAACAAGAGAAGAGAAAATAGGCAAACTACCTGGAAAAGAATTCAGAATAATGATAGTAAAGATGATTAAAAAAAAAAAAAAAAAAAAAACCTTGAAAACAGAATGGAGAAAATGCAAGGATCAACACAATTCCTGAAATTAAAAATGCTCTAGAAGGAATCAATAGGAGAATATCTGAAATACTGAAATAGAATAATGAATCAGTGAGCTGGAAGATAAAAATGTTGGAAATA
Source organism: Capra hircus (assembly GCF_001704415.2). Classification (NCBI taxonomy): domain Eukaryota; kingdom Metazoa; phylum Chordata; class Mammalia; order Artiodactyla; family Bovidae; genus Capra; species Capra hircus. Next base: position 54,437,322 of record NC_030809.1, on the reverse strand, counting down.
ACTTCTGAAGAGCAGAGTAAAGTAAAAAGAATGAAAAGAAATGAGAATAGTCTCAGAGACCTCTGGGACAATATCAAACGCACCATCACTTGAATTATAGGGGTTCCAGAAGAAGAAGAGAAAAAGAAAAGGTATGAGAAAATTTTTGAAGAGATTATAGTTGAAAATTTCCCCAACATGGAAAAGGAAATAGTCAACCAAGCCTAAGAGGCACAGAGAGGATACAGGATAAACGCAAGGAGAAACATGCCCAGCCACGTACTAATCAAACTAACAAAGACAAACACAAAGAAAGAATATTAAATATTAAAAGCAGCAAGAGAAAAGCAACAAGTAACATACAAGGGAAACCATATCCAACCATTTTATCCTCTGCTGTCCTTTTCTCCCCGTGTCTTAAATCTTTCCCCAGCATCAGGGTGTTTGCTAATGAGTTGGCTCTATGCATCAAGTGGCCAAATTATTGGCACTTTAGCTTCAAAAATAGTCCCTGCAATGAATATTCAGGGTTGCTTTGGCTATTGGGGATTTTTTGTTGTTGTTGTTGTACCATATAAATTATTGGTGTTCTCTTGTATATAATCTTTTCTATTTATGCTTTTAAGATTCTCTCCTTGTGTTTTATTTTTGACAATTTAATTATACAGCTGAACCTTTGACAACATGGGAGTTAGGGTGTTGATCCCCTGCACAGTTGCAAATCTGTGTCTAACTCTATAGTTTGCCATGTATATGAGGTTTTACATCACAGATTCAACAAACCACAGAACGTGTACTACTTTACTATGCATTTATTGGGGGAAAATACCTGCATATAACTGTTCTCTCATTTAAACCCATGTTTGAGAGTAAACTATATAGTATGTGACAATGTGAGTCTGTTTGGGTTCATCTTATTTGGAACATGGTGGCTTTCTGGATTTTAATGTCTGTGTTTTTCCCCCAAGTTAGGGAAACATTCAGTCATTATTTCTTAAAAAAAAAAAAAAAAAAACTTTCTACCTCTTCCTCCCATCCCCCACCCCTGGACCTCTGTAATGTGAATATCAGTCTACTTGTTTGTGTCCCATAAGTCCCTCAAGCCAGCTTTTTTTTTTTTTTTCATCCTTTTTTCTTTCTACTCCTGTGATTTGATGATTTCTACTTCCTTGTCTTTGAGTTTACTGATTTGCCGGGAGCCAGCGTGAGGAATCCCGCCCATCGCAAAGGTCATGAGGAAGGAAGCCCGACAAAATGCAAAGGCATGATCTGGTTTCAGGGGTTCCCCCTGGGTTTTCCTGAACACCTACCCCCAAAAACCAGAGTCTGCCTGCTTTATTGTACTGTGATTTCCACTCTTCTGCCTCTAAAAGGAATTAACTTAGGGCTTCAGTTAACAGTCTCCTGCATATAAAAAGAAGTTCTCGGTTTAAACCCCTTTGATGGCTGTCTAATTTACCTAACCGGTCTGCCCGGACTTTTGCAGCTTGTAAATTGTTTATGGCCCCCAACTGCAAGAGGCACAAAGCTTAGAGCATCTTAGAGATACAAAGCCTTTTCTAAAAAGCTAAAAATTGTATTGGTGACAGGTTTCACTGTTGAGTCAATGACTGCTGCCAGGCCTCCATATTCTTTATCTTTTAGGCACCTGCAGGATACTAATCAATGTAATTGGGATATAGAAAAAGGAATATAGTAGTTTTGATGTTAGCAACACTAGACTTTTGAGTTAATTACTTTTCTCTTTGTTATAAACCACTGTACTTCTTTCATTGTTATAAACTGCTGCTGTGTCCTTGCTATGCAAGAATGTAACTTTATTTAGTGCTTTCTGAGAGTGGCACCAGACTTTGGGAAGAACAACACTTTTAAGACAAATAAGTCTTCTGGTTGACAAACCCTTAACAGAAAAGAGCCATAAAATGCTAATTGGCCTTCTGGCCATAAGATGATGTAAATCACCTAAGACTTGGGTATACGACTAAGTATGCAGAGAGAAAGCCTGGTCTCACTAAGAGTCAGGGCTGCTGACGCTGCATAGTTTTGCATTATCCATTGATCTCTATGTACAACCAAAAAGTATAAAAAGCCTGCCAGACAATAGAGGATGGACCAGTCACTGGACCTTTTTCCTCCGTCTCTTTTCTTTCTCAGTTTTTTGGCTGAATTCCCATCTGGAGCAGGGAGGCTCACCACGTCTGCTTATTTGCCCTGGCTTCTAAGATCCGTGAGAGAGGGAGCCCAAGGTGAGGCACCCTCTGCTATTCAAACGGGCGCCGGTGGCCCAGCGTAGATGGTGCAAATCTCTTGTCCTGAGGTTTTATTAGCTTTCCCCATAAACCAAGTTATTCAGCATCTTTCTCCACTAAATTTTCCTACTATACTATTTCTTCTTAATTTCTTTTATATTTCTAAATGAGTAAGTTTTCCTTGCCTATGCCATCTCCCCTTTGAATTCCCTGGATCCACCAGGGCAGGACCCCAGCACTGATTCTTTTTTCTGCTTCAGTTAGTCTGCTGCCAGACTCCCCTTTTGAATTTTTCAGTTCTATTATTTTATCCTCAGCTCTGTGATTTAAGTAGTTTGTTATATTTTCCATCTCTTTGTTGAAATTCTCGTTTTGTTTTTCTGTTATTCCCTGATGCCAGTTAATCTCTATGATCATAATTTTAAATTCTTTATCAGATAAATAATTTATCTCCATTTCATTAAATCTTTTTTCAGAAGTTTTGTCCTGTTCTTTTGCTTGAAATCTATTCCTCTGTCTTCCCTTGATTTCTCCATTTTGATTCTATGCATTAGATAAAACATCTACCTCTTCAAAGGTGAAAGAAGTAGTCTTGTGTAGGAGAGAAGGAGTGATTTTATGTAAGAGATCAGTTCAGTTCAGTTGCTCAGTTGTATCTGACTCTTTGCGACACCATGGACTGCAGCATGCCAGGCTTCCCTGTCCATCACCAACTCCTGGAGCCTGCTCAAACTCATGTTCATCGAGTCGGTGATGCCATCCAACCATCCCATCCTCTGTCATCCCCTTCTCCTGCCTTCAGTCTTTCCCAGCATCAGGATCTTTTCCAATAAGTCGGTTCTTCACATCAGGTGGCCAAACTATTGAAGTTTCAGCTTCAGCTTCAGCATCAGTACTTCCAATGTAAAAAATAAACCTTACCATTCTGAAGACCTGAACTCCTTGTTGCTTCTCAAACCTTTGTGATTATCTAAATTGTCTTCTTTGATATTAAAGTGATTCCCTATTATTGAGGGTATGACAAGACCTGTTAGTGTCCTAAAGGGGAAGATCTCAGGCACTACCTTGATGCAGGCTGGTTGGCAGCTTGACCCTCAAGAATCAGCTTCTAAAGTATGGTATTAGACATCTTTCAGGGGAAGACTGGGATGAGCATCTTTGTCTTCTCTGCTGTGATTGGAGGCAGGGGGTGGGGCAGCTAAAAACTATTTCTTTGTTTGCTTCAGTCCCAATGACCTAGAGAATACAAGCCCTGCTGGCCTCCAAAGCTAGACTATCAAGGGGTATTTCCTCTTGGTGAAAGGCATAAAAGCTAAGGCATCAGATATGTGATTAAGGTGTTTCTTTTTTCTTTTCTGGAAAATAGCAGCCTGGCGTGGGTCAGACAGAGAGCACAAAGATGGCCTGCCAGACTCTCCAGTCTCTGGAGACTATTGCAATCTGCTGCTAAATTTGAATTAAATAAGAAAACTGACCCTAAGGTTATTGCTTTTTAAGTTATACAAGTAGGCCTCTTTCAGGGAAAGACTGAATGTTCTGGCCTGCTGCCTCTGTGCCAAGCCTTGGAGTACTCGTATTGGTGATTGCTCAGGAGCCTTTTAGGTCCATTAAGTTAAACAAGTTGCTTCTTTTATATATTATTGTGGGTCTTGGGGACTCAAGTCCCATTAGCTTTCAGAACTAGATGTCTTTTGGAGCTGTCTTGGGTAGAAGTTTTAAAAATTGAGGCACTAAATATAGGTGTACTTTAATCCTTAATTAGAAGCATAGAGTAGTGACTTCTTGATTGTATGTCACTGTCTAGAGGTAGGGTTTATGATGAAATGGTGTCTCAGCCTCTCCTACCTATTTTGATCTGGGTGTCCCCCCCCCACCCCCCACCAGTTATATGCCCAAAATGTAATTCAATGGAAATTATTCTGAATGTAGCTGTAGTTTTGCTGTGTCCATGAGAGGAGGTGAGTTTAAGAGCTTCTTTTCTCACCAACTTGAATTGAACCAAACTGATAGTTTCTTCATGAGAGAAAATTTACTTTTATTCCTTTGAAACTGGCATAACTTAGAACTATCAGAATTCCCAGATCACTTTAATTTGAACAGATTGAGATGGTTAGATCTAAGTCTTGCCTTTAGCCCCTTATGGAACTATATTATTTCCAATTTATTGTTGTTACTACTGTGAAACCTTTTAGGATGCCAACTCAAAGTCTGGTGGACTGTTAAGGCCTCAAATCATCTCTGATCTTTGAGCTCCAAACATTCATCTCTGTAATCCTGTAACTTTATCAAAGCTTACACTTGATTCTCTAAGTTTTCACCTATAGTTTTGAAAGGGCAGGTTTCTTTAGGCAAAAGCAGCACCCAAAGCCCTGTTTGTTTCTCTGGGATTCTCTCTTCTTGTGGATCAGACTGTGGTCTCAACAACATCTCTCCAGTACCTGGAGCACATGTTAGTGTATGTATCTCTGTGTACTTGAACATTTCTAGTTTTTCTCTGTGGGATAGTTGTTTAAAAACTATTCAGTCTGGCACTTAGTTGTCAAGACTGTATTTGAATTATGTATTATTATTTATTCCAGATGATGAAGTGCGTTCAAAAAGTTTTGTAACTTGTCTAAAGATATGACAAATGGTAACCGGACTTGAATTCAAGTTTGTTGTGTTATGAACTTCATATATTAAGCACTCTGGAGAATGTCTGGCTTTTAGAACATCACATCATCATAGGTTATAAAACACATTTCATTAACGTGTTCCCATTTACTATGATTATTTTACCTTAAAATGAACTCAGCTGAAATTTCATGCAAATGTGCAAGTGTTTGCTCTCAAGATTGGTTGTAACTTGGCTACTGGGATAAAATAGTTATTTCTAGAATGTGTTAATATCCTTGTGACTCTGAGTCTTTGTTATATAGTAATAGTTTATGGATTTTGATAGGAGGATATGCTATAATTTTCTCATTAGACTGTGTGCTGTGCCTTGTATTTGACAAGACAATCCCAGATAATTATCTGTTAAATAGCATTCAAGTTGAAGTTAAAGTTCACTCACTCAGTCGTGTCCACCTCTTTGCGACCCCATGAACCACAGCACGTCAGGCCTCCCTGTCCATCACCAACTGCTGGAGTCCACCCAAACCCATGTCCATTGAATCGCTGATGACATCAAACCATCTCATCCTCTGTCATCCCCTTCTCCTCCTGCCCTCAATCTTTCCCAGCATCAGGGCGTTTTCAACTCTTCGCATGAGGTGGCCAAAGTATTGGAGTTGCAGCTTCAACATCAGTCCTACTAATGTACACCCAGGACTGATCTCCTTTAGAATGGTCTGGTTGGATCTCTTTGCAGTCCAAGGGACTCTCAAGAGTCTTCTCCAACACAACACTTCAAAAGCACCAATTCTTTGGTGCTCAGCTTTCTTTATAGTCCAACTCTCACATCCACACATGACTACTAGAGAAAGCATAGACTTGACTAGATGGAGCTTTGTTGACAAAGTAATGTCTCTGTTTTTGAATATGTTATCTAGGTTGGTCATAAGTTTCCTTCCAAGAAGTAAGTGTCTTTTAATTTCATGGCTGCAATCATCATCTGCAGTGATTTTGGAGCCCCGAAAAATAAAAAATGGAATCAGCCACTGATTCCACTGTTTCCCCATCTATTTGCAATGAAGTGAAGGGACCGGACGCCATGACCTTTGTTTTTTGAGTGTTGAGCCTTAAACAAACTTTTTCACTCTCCACTTTCACATTCATCAAGAGGCTCTTTAGTTCCTCTTCAAGTTCTGCAATAAGGGTGGTGTCACCTGCATATCTGAGGTTATTGATATTTCTCCCTGCAATCTTGATTCCAGCTTGTGCTTCCTCCAGCCCAGTGTTTCTCATGATGTACTCTGGATTTAAGTTAAATAAGCAGGGTGACAATAGACAGCCTTGATGTTCTCCTTTTTCCTATTTGGAACCAGTCTTTTGATCCATGTCCAGTTCTAACTGTTCTCCCTGATGTGCATACAAGTTTCTCAAGAGGAAAGTCACCTGGTCTTGTATTCCCATCTCTTTCAGAATTTTCCACAGTTTATTGTGATCCACATTGTCAAAAGCTTTGGCATAGTCAATAAAGCAGAAATAGATGATTTTCTGGAACTCTCTTGCTTTTGCGATGACCCAGCAGGGATGTTGGCAATTTGATCTCTGGTTCCTCTGCCTTTTCTAAAACCAGCTTGCACATCTGGAAGTTCACGGTTCACGCATTGCTGAAGCCTGGCTTGGAGAATTTTGAGCATTATTCACTAGCGTGTGAGATGAGTACAATTATGAGGTAGTTTGAGCATTATCTGGCATTGCCTTTCTTTGGGATTGGAATGAAAACTGACCTTTTCCAGTCCTGTGGTCACTGCTGAGTTTTCCAAATTTGCTGGTATATTGAGTGCAGCACTTTCACAGCATTATCTTTCAGGATTTGAAAAAGTTCTCTGGAATTCCATCACCTCCACTAGCTTTGTTTGTAGCAATTCTTCCTAAGGCCCACTTGACTTCACATTCCAGGATGTCTGCCTCTAGGTTAAGTTCTCACATCATCGTGATTATCTGTATCAAGATCTTTTTTTGTACAGTTCTTTGTATTTTTGCCAGCTCTTCTTAATACCTACTGCTTCTGCTAGGTCCATACAATTTCTGTTCTTTATTGAGCCCATCTTTGCATTACTTATTCACTTGGTATCTCTAATTTTCTTGACAAGATCTCTGGTCTTTTCCATTCTATTATTTTCCTCCATTTCTTTGCACTGGTCTCTGAGGAAGGCTTCCTTATCTCTCCTTACTATTCTTTGGAACTCTGCATTGAAATGGGTATGTTTTTCTTTTCTCCTTTGCTTTTTACTTGTCTTCTTTTCTCAGCCATTTGTAAGGCCTCCTCAGACAGCTATTTTGCTTTTTTGATTTCTTTTTCTTGAGGATGGTCTTAATCTCTGCCTCCTGTACAATGTCACAAACCTTTATCCATAGTTCTAGCAAATTCTAGCAAATTATACTTCAGTAATATTTCATATTTATTAACAAGGAAGAACATGCTTACATTGAATTTTACTCAAAATAATATATTGAAGTACATATCACCCTGTGACAGTCCATAACCTAGAAAGGAATTTTCATATATAATCACACTGACTTCATTTGGTTCTAACTTTTGGATAGAAAATCTATTTATTTTCTACTATTAATGGCTTTTTAAAAAATTAAATTTTGTTTTGATTGCTATGAGAGATTGTGGGAAATCTTGTTACAAAAAACAAAAAATATTTTGTTTAAAAAAATTAATAGAGTTACCATATAGCTAATGATATTATAGAAGAGGCCATCCTAGAAATACAAAAACTGTATTTTGGTTTACTCTCAAGACAAACCATATTTTGGTTCCATTCTTATCTCGAAAGCCATATATTTCTGAGGCCTAACATTTTTTATTTTGTCACAATCCACAATTTTTTTTCATCTATTGGTAACCGAGTTTGCCAAAGTATCTGGTTCCTCAACATTAGGTGTTAATATCTAATGTGGCAATTGATTCAGCATTTAGCTTTTAAGGCTGTAGTTTAGTTTCTTCAGTTCAGTTCAGTTCAGTTCAGTTCAGTCGCTCAGTCGTGTCTGACTCTTTGTGACCCCATGAATCGCAGCGCACCAGGCCTCTCTGTCCATCACCAACCCCCGGAGTTCACTCAGACTCATGTCCATCGAGTCCGTGATACCATCCAGCCATCCCATCCTCAGTCGTCCCCTTTTCCTACTGCCCCCAATCCCTCCCAGCATCAAAGTCTTTTCCAATAAGTCAACTCTTCGCATGAGGTGGCCAAAGTACTGGAGTTTCAGCTTTAGCATCATTCCCTCCAAAGAAATCCCAGGGTTGATCTCCTTCAGAATGGACTGGTTGGGTCTCCTTGCAGTCCAAGGGACTCTCAAGAGTCTTCTCCAATACCACAGTTCAAAAGCATCAATTCTTTGGCGCTCAGCCTTCTTCACAGTCCAACTCTCACATCCATACATGACCACAGGAAAAACCAGAGCCTTGACTAGATGTACCTTGGTCGGCAAAGTAATGTCCCTGCTTTTGAATATGCTATCTAGGTTGGTCATAACTTTTCTTTGTATTTTAATAAAAGAAGGTAATAATTTTTTATTTTTGTGAGATGTCTCTGAACTGAAAGCTACATTGGTAATACTGCAAACATTATTAAACAACTTATGAATGTACCTAAATCAAAATCTATACAGTACAACATAGAGTCATGATGAAAAGACCATAGAAGAGAATTCCCCTGTAATATTCCCCTGCTAATATGGTATCTCCAACAGTGACGTTCTTTTCTGGCCCTGTTTTTCAACATTCTTCAAACAGAATAAACCTGAGAATTGTAAAATATGTCTACATCATGTGCCAGTTTTGATGAGAGGACTGTAGAATCAGGTATAATAATAATGTGCCTAAACATTCAGAAAACGAAGATCATGGCATCTGGTCCCATCACTTCATGAGAAACAGATGGGGAAACAGTGGAAACAGTGTCAGACTTTATTTTTGGGGGCTCGAAAATCACTGCAGATAGTGACTGCAGCCATGAAATTAAAAGGCGACTACTCCTTGGAAGAAAAGTTATGACCAACCTAGATAGCATATTCAAAAGCAGAGACATTACTTTGCCGACTAAGGTCCATCTAGTCAAGGTTCTGGTTTTTCCTGTGGTCATGTATGGATGTGAGAGTTGGACTGTGAAGAAGGCTGAGCGCCGAAGAATTGATGCTTTTGAACTGTGGTGTTGGAGAAGACTCTTGAGAGTCCCTTGGACTGCAAGGAGATCCAACCAGTTCATTCTGAAGGAGATCAGCCCTGGGATTTCTTTGGAAGGAATGATGCTAAAGCTGAAACTCCAGCACTTTGGCCACCTCATGCAAAGAGTTGACTCATTGGAAAAGACTCTGATGCTGGGAGGGATTGGGGGCAGGAGGAGAAGGGGACGCCCGAGGATGAGTTGGCTGGATGGCATCACTGACTCGATGGACGTGAACCTGAGTGAACTCCTGGATATGGTGATGGACAGGGAGGCCTGGTGTGCTGCGATTCATGGGGACACAACTGAGCGACTGAACTGAACTGAAGTGAAACATAGTGCAATTAGACACTGGCAAGCTAGAGTGAATATATCAAGCATTTAAAAGTCAGGTTAATCAGAGCCTACACATTTTTCATCAATTCATTTAATCTCACCTGAGGTTTTTTAAACTTATTAGTCAGGAACATTGAGAACAAAACAATGCATTTTTCACAAATGCACATTTTGTATATCTTCCTGGGCTGTACTGCAGGATTGCTTGGGAAAATAGTCATACACTCAATAAAGAGAAGGTGAGAAATTGGGTAATGAACTAGGAAAAGTTGTAATAATTCCTAGGACAGATGAATTGAATAAAATGAAAATGAGAGTTAATATTTCTGTGCTATCTGGCTATGTATTTTACCATTGAATTATGCATATCAGCTGATCTTGGTAATTCATCTAAAATTATATATGAACATATAGGTTTATGTCAAAAGTTGTGCAAGGATTGCAGTGTTACTGAGAGCACAAACATCCCCAATAATGGCTAAATAAACTTGTCATTTGACAGTTTTCTTGATATCTATTATGTGCATCTGGTTGACAGGGTTCAAGTATTCTATATCTTTCAGATATTTTGCATTTTTTCTGTAAGTTACTAAAAGTAGAATGATAAAGTATCCAAATATAATTATGGATTTCTCTTACTCCTTAAGTTATACCAATTTTTGCTTATGTATTATAAATCTTTGTTCATTGCATAAAATTTAGGGTTTTTATATCCTTTACAGATTTATCCTGTGCAAATGTTTTGAAATTTCTATTTTTGATAAAAATTATCTGGGCTAAAGTATCACATGATACTAAAGTCTCTGGGGTAAGTAATCACATGATAGTTAAATATCTTCTCTTACTCTTAGTGTTTTATATGCTATGACTATTTCTATTCTTTCACTTTTGACCTCTCTGTCTTTACATTTAAAACAGATTTCTTTTTTAATTTTAAAATCTTTAATTCTTACATGCGTTCCCAAACATGAACCCCCCTCCCACCTCCCTCCCCACAACATCTCTCTGGGTCATCCCCATGCACCAGCCCCAAGCATGCTGCACCCTACGTCAGACATGGACTGGCGATTCAATTCTTACATGACAGTATACATAAAAAAAAAATAAAAAAATAAAAAATAAAAAACAGCTAAATAGGAAAAAAAAATAAAACAGATTTCTTTTAAATGGTATATGGACACATACCTGGTTTTATTGTGTTTCATTTTATTGCACTTGGCAGATGTTATGGTTTTTTACATATTGAAAGTTAGTGATAGTCCTTCTTTGAGTAAGTCTACTGATATCATTTTTCCAAAAGCATATGGTCATTTCCTGAATCTCTGTCACATTTTGGTAATTCTCTCTATATATCAAACTTTTCCAATACTATTATATTTA